>NW_005871730.1:214666-241431 GCF_000147115.1 Myotis lucifugus | reverse complement strand
CCAGGGCCAGGTGCCTGACAGCCTGGTGCCTGGCAGACCAGCCAGTCCTGAGCCTGCTGGCCCTGCCCCTAGAAGCCACGGTGAAGGCTCCTGACCACGTTACCCTTCCCCTCCTGCCTGGCCCAGGCCCTTCCCCACGAGGCCCGGTGTGGTGGCCCCTCCTCCTGAGACCTGTGAGAAACCAGCTCCTGCAGGGGCATTGCCTCCTGGTCGGCCGGTCTCACCACCCTGGACATAATAAAATCTACATTTCAAAACACTGCATACGCACAACCAGGAGGCCTGGCAATCCCGCCCCCCTGCCACGGGGCAGCTTCCCCTCACTGATGTGTCAGGAATGTAGACAGTCGGATCCCAGCCCCCGTGGACGCGGAGGTGTGAGCTACAGCCCAGAGGCCCCTGCAGAGGGGCCGGCATTGTCTTCCTTGGGACTGACTCCGTGGGACCTGGTGCTCCTGCTGGGCCCCCTTGTCCGTGTCCCCATCTCCTCATGGGGGAGAGTCAGCCACTGTGCAGCAGCTGTCCCCACAGAGCAGTCAGCGTGGGGCCGTCGTAAACATCCCTGGTTCTGCCCGATACCTGCAGAGGGAAGGGGTGTCCAGGACCCGCCCCTGCACTAAGGACCTGGGCAAAATCCTCTGTGCCAGCCCACCCTCTGCACCCTCAGTGTCAGACCCTCGGCCCAGGATGGGCCCCCTCACCCTCACTGTCAGACCCTCAGCCCGGGATGGGCCCTACCCCTCACTGTCAACTTCAGCCCGGGATGGGCCCTTCACCCTCACTGTCAGAACCTCGGCCCGGAATGGGCCCTGCACCCTCACTGTCAGACCCTCAGCCCGGGATGGGCCCTGCACCCTCACTGTCAGACCCTCAGCCCGGGATGGGCCCTGCACCCTCACTGTCAGACCCTCAGCCCGGGATGGGCCCTGCACCCTCACTGTCAGAACCTCGGCCCGGGATGGGCCCTGCACCCTCACTGTCAGAACCTCGGCCCGGGATGGGTCCCCTCACCCTCATTGTCAGACCCTCAGCCCGGGATGGGCCCTGCACCCTCACTGTCAGACCCTCAGCCCGGGATGGGCCCTGCACCCTCCTAATGTGACATCATGCCTCTGCTTATTTTCCAGCACCTTCTGCTGGAGCGGCTGCCGGAGCCACACAGCCAACGCTTCCGTCCTCCAGGACCCTCTAATCCCAGCACATTCCCCTTCACTGCACACGCCCCGGACCGCGCGCCTCACCTGTCACCCTTTCCTGTCACCTCCACCCCCGCGGGCGGTGACTCAGCCTGCTAATCCCCAGCTCTGCCTCCGGAGCGCACGTGGCTCCCTGCCTGCTGGAATCCGCGCCCGTGTCCTCTGATGCTGGTTCCCGCGGCCAGCGGGGCTCTGGGCAGAGAAACCCTGCCACATGGGCCGGCTGGCTTCGTGTGTGGATCTTGATTCAGGCTCCTTTGGGTGGCCAGCCCTGGAGGCCAGCCCTGGAGGCCGTGCAAGCGGGAGACCCTGTCCGTCATTGTCAGTTACTGGGAGAGCAGACCACCCTCCGCATCGAGGCTGGGCGCCCAGGCACCCCTAAGCTGGAACACATCCTCCCACCCCCTCGCTCCCTTCCCAGACCTCCCTCCAGTCTCCCCAGAGGCAACCTCTATCCTGAAGCTGATGCCCTCACTTTCCCCCTCTTGTATATGAATCTATAAACCAGCGGTTCTCAACCTGTGGGTCGAGACCCCTTTGGCGGTCGAACGACCCTTTCACAGGGGTCGCCTAAGACCATCCTGCATATCAGATATTTACATTACAATTCATAACAGTAGCAACATTACAGTTATGAAGTAGCAATGAAAATAATTTTATGGTTGGGTCACAACATGAAGAACTGTATTTATTTTTTATTTTTTTAAATATATTTTATTGATTTTTTACAGAGAGGAAGGGAGAGGGATAGAGAATTAGAAACATCGATGGGAGAGAAACATCGATCAGCTGCCTCTTGAACATCTCCTACTGGGGATGTGCCCACAACCAAGGTACATGCCCTTGACCGGAATCGAACCTGGGACCCTTCAGTCCGCAGGCCGACGCTCTATCCACTGAGCCAAACCGGTTAGGGCAAGAACTGTATTTAAAGGGCCAGAAGGTTGAGAACCACTGCTAGTAAACAATAGTGTTCTGTTTTGCTTGATTTTGACAAGTTGAAGCATGTGGCATGAAGTCTCCTGCAATTAGTTCTTTTTCATCCAATATTGTGTTTCTAAGATAACCCACATTGTCACATGTAACTATAGGTTATTCCTTTTCACTGCTGTATACTGTCCCATGTCCGACTATTGCACATCCGTATATGAAGTCTCTGGTGATGAGCAGAGCATCTAAAACATTCAAGTGGGCAGCGCCCGTGTCAGGGACCGGGGAGGCGAGCTGCTGTGCCTGGCGGAGCACGCCTGGGGATGGCAGGTGGTCATATCAACCAGTGTTCATTTCTTGAGTTTATTTATTGGTTCTTGATCATTGTAGTTGCCTTCTTAAGACAATGGTCCCTTCCAGGCAGAGCACACTGTGCTTTGACAGTCTCTCTGAGGCCTGGGTGGGCAGGGGGAGGCCAGAGGGCCCGGCCAGGGCAGCAAGGCCTCTTGGGCCGGGCTCTTGCGTCCCTCCAGCGTTATATGGGTGTGGGACTCAGAGGAACTCGGGCAAAGGCCTGGTGCATGGGACTTTCTGAGCCATGCGGGGAGGACCCTTGTGCCTTATCAATCCATTGCAGACTGATACTTTTACAGAATAAAATAGAAAGAAACAACTAGAAAGATGAAATAAACAAGCGAAGGTCTACAAAATGCAAGGCCAGCGTCTTTACTGCTGCGCTTACATGGAGTCGGCTGTCAGATGGGCATCCGTGTCTGTGATGCCCTGGGTGACCTGTGGGTCCTGCTGTGGGGCAGTGACAAGCCATTCTTCCTATGGGCTGCTTGGTGGCTGCCTTTGCATAGCCGTGCTGCCCAGGTAGGTGGGAGAACAAGAAAAGCCAAGTGGGCCAGGCGATGGGGACCACCAGGAGTTAAGGGGCAGAGAAGTGGAAGGAGGTGGGGACAGATGACTCAGAGACAGGAAAGTCATGGGATGCTGCAGGGATTGTGGGGAGAGACAGGGCCGGGTGGGAAGGGTCCCACCCCCATGGAGGTGCCCCCTCCCTCCCCATAATGGGCCCAGCTAACCCAGAAGCTCCGCCGGGTGACCACCAGCTGAGACCCTGGCACAGCCCTCACCCCTCAGACTCAGTTTCCCCACATGTATCACTGGGGAACAAGTCGTAGTGACAAGGAAACGAGGAGGCCCTGCTGAGCGTTCACGTGGTGCCTTAGGTCAGCAGCACCTGCTTTTACAAAGAGGGAAGCCTCCCATCCTGCTGAGTGACACAAAGCCTGCTCTCCCGTTAGCCACTGGGCAGCAGAGCCTGGACTGCAGCAGAGCCAGGGGGGCTTTCTATGGGTCAACAGCCCAGGTGGAGCCACAGCCTTCAGGGCGCTGATAACACACTCCTGGGAGCGGGGCCCCAAGCAGCTTCCCTATCTCCCCCGCAGGGCTGGATGCCTTTCTAATTCAGGCCTTTCCAGGCCGCCTGCCTGCGGCTCCTTAAATGGTCAAACGCGGCCTGATTGCTCCAGCCTGGTCATCAGCCCTGGTTCCAATCGCCTGCCACCTGCCTCGACCCCCCACCCTCGCCCCCCACCCTCCCACCCCACCCCCGCCACAGCCATCCACAGGTGGGAAGGGTCACTCCCCCACTCAGCTCAGCTCAGCCTTGGGCAGGCTGTTTGCACACCAGCCTAGGAAGGAAGCGCTTTCCCTGAGCATGTAGAGCTTGGTGGGGGCTGACTTTGGCCCTGGAGTGCACCCCCACCCCCACCCCCACCCCCACCCTCGCACTAAAGACCCACATGGCGCCCACCAGCTTCAGCAATTTACCAAGCGAGCTTCCCTTTCCACTTAAAAATCACCTCCACTCCCTGGAGAAGGAACGTGTCTGTAATCAAGGCAGATTCGAATGGGAAAAGGCAGGCGATTAATCTCAAGGGCTCTCAGCACCGCAGCCGCAGATGTTGCTGGTCTGAGGGTGATGGCCTGGAGCCCCCCACCCCCCAGCCCTGAGTGGCAGCCCTGATTGCAGAAGAGGGAAGGGCCCGGAAGCCATGGAGCCAGTGCCCCCTCCGTGGGAGCTCAGTTATTTCAGGAGCCTTGTCCCAGAGCTCGGGCTCTGCCACCCCCAGGCCAGGGTGGACCTGGCCCCCCTCAGTGTGAGGTCTGGGCTGCTGTTGGGCCTTGCCCAGCTCTGTGCATCCTCTACCGATCAGAGGGGAGCTGTGGGGGCTCCTTGTGGGATTTGGGGTCCGTGGCTGACTCTGAGCCCCTGTGCTGTGAGTGCCAAAGCAAGGGTCCCTGTGATGGCAACAGCAGGATCCTGGCGTTAAAGAAAGTCCCTCATAAACCACCGGGTGGGTGCTTCCAGTGCCCCTGAGGTCTGCAGCTCTAACCACGTGTGGGGAGCCGATACAGGGTTAAGCCTCGGACTGACCTGTTGGCAAAGTCACAAACAAGTCCCAGCTTAGAGGGCACAGTCCTCTTAGCATAATTAGGCTTGACCTTATAACGCTCCCGGATCTTATCTGGGAAGCTAATGGGCTGAGGGAAGTGCAGGAAGTGGCCAAAACAAGTGAAACTCACAAGAACTGTGTAACTATGGTGACCACTACCTTGTTTACCTCTGACTATAAAATAAAGGCTCAGCTTGCCTCGTGGATCTTTCTCTGTGGCCTCAGCCAGGCACAGGAAGATCCGCGGAGACTAAAGAGAGCTAGAGAGCTCTGAACACTGTCTCCGTGTAAATCATTCTTCGCCGACTCCGTCCACACCTTTGGGAACCCCTGGCCTGCTGGGCCTGGACCCCGGCACCCCAATATTTCCAAACTATCTCTTGTCTCTTCTCTTTCATTTGTGTGCGGCTCCTCTTCCAGATCCTGAACCCTGAACCACGCGGGACGTGGAGGGAAACATTTACAACACCACGTGCACCCCAACCTGGCAAACACACTGCTGCCCCACGTGACCCAGCAGCCCTCTGGACAGGCTGCCCCTTTGCCCCCCTCCCCTCCCGGAACCTGAGCGTAGACTAGGCCCCACGTGGGGAATCCCCTGTTGGGGACCTGGGCCATGGCTGGAAGGAAAGGGGCTCCCGGGGGCTGGAGACAGACGGGGGGATGGCATAAACCAGAGAGAACGGACATGACACTTCCCTGCTGCCATGACACACACCTTTCTCAGGCACATTCTACACCAGAGACATGGGTGTCCTGGGAGGGTCATGGACACTGTCCCAGGGCCCTAAACAGAAATCGTGCAAAGCCGAACGAAGAACCCTGGCCTCCTTGTCTCTTTCAAACCCAGACCATTCATGCCCTCCAAGTCGCTTTCAGTCACTAGGACTTCAGGTCACCCACCGGCTCTCAGGACCCGAGGACCCTCCCAGGGACCAGGCCCCGTGGGGAACACTCTGAAATGGGTGCAGAGAGCAGGGGCAGTGCCGGCCCTTTCCTGGGGTGGGCCTGCCAGGGCTGGCCGGCTTTGGGGCAGGGTCTGCACCTGGCCTTGCCCTGAGGTGGGCGGAGCCTGTGGCCTCGCCAGCCAGGAGACCCCCAACCCCACCACCACCTTCCATAACCCTCCTGTAAGGTGGAACCGTGGGGCCACCCAGGACAGCCCATGGTGTTGAGCGTCCCCGGGGTGGGATGGTGGCAATGCCCTTTTACCGGGAAGCCAAACAGCTCCATGCAGGAGGGGACACAGCCAGGGGCCTGCCTGCCCAGTCTCCCTTTGAGGGGCACACAACCTACAGGGCCAGACCTGAGCGTGGCCGCTCAGCCCAGGACAGAGTGGCGGTGTGAGAGGTGCCCATGCTCCCAGCTCTCTGAGCGCCCAGGGAAGAAGAGTCAAACCTCCCAGGCTCTCGGAGGTCCGAGCCACAGCAGCTCTGCCACCAGACACGGGTACTCATGGCATTTCCCTGTGGATCCTGTCCTCCACGGTCCATTCCCGGGGCCTCTCAGCCAGTGGGAGGAGGCATCAGACCGTGGCCTGGGGTGGACGCTGTCCAGGGTGTGGGCACAAGGACGCTTCACTCAGCCCGACGGGCATCTGGGCTCACCCAGGTCACAGGGACCAGCTCCAGAGCACATCACTGTGCCCTGGACGCAAGCCAGCCACTTACCCTCTCCCTGACTGAACAAGAAGGGTCTCCCTCACCCCCTCCCAGGCCTTAAATCACTTGTCAAGGTCACACAACTGCACAAGGTCAAAACGTCAGGCACCAGGACTCCAAGCATCCACGTGGCAGTGGCTCCTCCCAGGGTTTTACTTGGGGAATTCCACGTGTGGGCACTGGGCAGCGGGAACCCCTCGCAGGTATTGGGGGGTGGGGTAGGAGATTCCTCATTGCAGAAGACAGAACTCAATGGAGGAATCCCTGACCTGGGGGATCCTTGTAGGGAAACCCTCACATGGGAATGAGTGCAGATCTTCAGTAACCTGCTGCTGGCTGAGGCAGGAGCCTGGCGTGTCTTGGGAGCCACCCTGCTCCACGGTGTGCCTGCTGGGGGGGTGAGGGGTGGCAGATATGAGCCCTGGCCCATGCTGCTCAGTCCCTGGGGCTCAGAAGACCCCACTGCATGCCAGGACACCACTGTGTGCTCTGCAGGGGCTTCAGCAAAGCCTGGGTCCCAGCATTGCACTGTGGTCACTTGTGATCCAGGGGCATCCCGGACCCAGGACCTTTTAGATTTCACAGCTGAAAAGTCTGCCTAGCCGTGTGACCTCGGTCACGTCACCACGCCTCTGTGTGCTGGTCTGTGAGATGGGTAGGGAATCAGCCAACTGTGAACACATGTGGCCAGAGGACAACTGATAAGGAACAAGATAGATGACCGACGGACATGGGCACAGCAGGTGTCCTAGCAGGGCCCTCCAGTGCTAGAGTGTAAGGTCACAGGTGGTGGGGATGGGGGTGGGGGGAACCTGACCACAGCCTTGGATGACTAAGGCTTTGGATGTCCATCCATCTGGAGAAGCTGCCAGCCCTGGAGAAGCTGCTGGCCCTGGAGAAGCTTCAGGCCCTGGAGAAGCTGTTGGCCCTAGAGAAGCTTCAGGCCCCGGAGAAGCTGCAGGCCCTGGAGAAGTTGTAGACCCTGGAAAAGCTGTAGGCCCTGGAGAAGCTGCTGGCCCTGGAGAAGCTGTAGGCCCTGGAGAAGCTGTCGGCCCTGGAGAAGCTGCCAACCCTGGAGAAGCTGCCAACCCTGGAGAAGCTGCTGGCCCTGGAGAAGCTGCAGGCTCTGGAGAAGCTGCAGGCTCTGGAGAAGCTATAGGCCCTGGAGAAGCTGCTGGCCCTGGAGAAGCTGCCAACCCTGGAGAAGCTGCCAACCCTGGAGAAGTTGTAGGCCCTGGAGAAGCTGTAGGCCCTGGAGAAGCTGCCAACCCTGGAGAAGCTGCAGGCCCTGGAGAAGCTGCAGGCCCTGGAGAAACTGCTGGCACTGGAGAAGCTGCTGGCCCTAGGGAAGTTGCGGCCTCTCATTCTTTTCTCATCTGTCTTAGGAGACTGAGGCCTCTCTAGCCTGACCGTCCTTGAATCCTGAGAAGAAAATCATTCCATACCCTAGTCCTGCCTGAAAAAAAGATCTGATTTGTACAGATTCAAGTGCAAGGAAGAAAAGAGAAGCAATGAAGGAGCTGAGCGATGCTGCATCCCGCTTGGCTCCAGAATTTCATACATGTGTCATGTACAAAGAACCAGGCCAGCTACATACGTGTGATTCCCACTCTGTGACATTCTGGAGAAGACACAACGGTGGAGACAGTAAAAAGCAAAGAGCTCAGTGGCTGCTCGGGCTGGGGAAGGGATGAACAGGTGGGGCTCAGGGGAACTTCGGGCGGTGAAGTTGTTCTGTATGATTATTAATGGGTCAAACGTCTCATTATACGTTTGTCAAAACCCAGAGAATATAGACCCCAGAAAGTAAATTCCAATGTAAACTATGGACTCCGGTTAATAACAATATATCAATATCCGCTCAACAATTGTAACAAGCGCAGCACACCAGTGAAGGCATAAGCCACTGGGGGAACTGGAGAGGCCGGGAAGGGGAATGTGGGAATCTGTGCTTTCCCATCAAATTATCTGTAAAGGGAAAACTGCTCTGAAAGAATTAAATCTATTAATTTAAAAAGGAAGAGGAGAGTCAGGAGGCGGCATGGCCATTCTGAGCGAACCCAACTGCATCGCTGAGTCCCCGCTGTACCCTTGCAGACGTGGCCCCTCCCCTGGCCCTCGGGGCTCCGCACCACAGAGAGGCTGGCCGGTGAGCAGCCCGCAGTCTGACAAGCTGTCTGGCCTCTGTGCACTCGGGTGGTCAGGCATCCCAGGGACTCTGGGCTGAGCCTGGGCGGTGAGCCAGGCTGGTTCTGTCCGCGCGTATTTGCTTTGACAAACCACCACTCTGCTTCGTGGTGTCAGCATCACGATTTACGGGAGCCGGATGACGAAAGCCGCCCGGAGCCGGCCCTCGGTCAGGCAGTGTTTGGGGCATTCCTGGTGAACCGCACTCCAGTCATCTGTAGCCAGGAGGACCTTAGGTGCTGGGGTGGAGGAGGCCCGTGTGCCTGCGGCAAGTGTGGGGCCAGGGTCGTGCCCTGATGACTGTGCCCACCCCACACCCAGCATCCCGTCATCCACTACAGCCCTAGTGCCTCGGGTGAACGAGGTGATGGCGAAACGCTCCCCGTGGCAACAGGGACTGGGTAGAACTGCTCCCTGCTCCATGCCTAAGGCCCATGTTTCTGAGTAAATTCCTTTTTCTAAGGACACACCCCATGTCCCGACAATCTACTGCCTCCAGACTGTTCCATTAGCCAACTTTTTCTCAACCTGGAGTGCAGGAGAGAGTGCGGGCTTGGCCGAGACACACCCGTGAGGTACCCTTGGTCCCCAGGACTGACCCTCTGCCCACCACTGTCACCCTCATGTTCTTCCACAGCCACGGTCTTCCTGGGAGCTGCTGGGGTGGCCTTGGAGCCTGGGGCCTCGTCCCTAACAGGACAGAAACGCCCGGCTGCATGTCCAGCAATTACCCACCAGCAGAGAGCTGGGGACTAAAGCCCTCTGACACCCCATCCAAACCAACTGCCACGGGAAACCGCAGGGTGACGGAGTGTCACCACAAGGCGCCCCGGCACCGCCTCTTGTCTCCCCTGAAGTCCTGGGTTCTCTTCCGATTTCTCGCCCGGATGTGCGTGAACTCCCACGAAGGGCATTCCCACAGCTGCAGAGACCTCGAGAGAGCAGCCCGGCGTCACTTCTCAGAACTCAAAACCGGTGTCCTGGGAACGCCAGGAATCACACCTTCCCCCCAAGGGCCCCCTTTCCAGGTGTCCTTTCAGATCACAGAGCGGAGTCCTCACATGGTCGGTCTTTGGAAACATCCAAACACTCCAAGAATGCTGACTGGTGGGTTCCACCGAGTGTGACCTCAGAGCCCGTAAGTCACCGGGCTCCTTGTAGCCTGCGGCACGCGGCTCTGAAAGCAGCCGGGCTGAGGCGAAGTGTGACCAGTGGTTCATTCCAGCGGCTCCATCTCCATCCGGTTCCACTGCCGGGATTTGGTTTAATCGAATCCACCCCAGGCAAGAACATGGGCAGGGAGATGAGCTCAAGATCCCAGAGAAAGGGCCAAGGCTCCCCTGCCCTGTTCCAGGGACAACCCCAGCACCGTGAGCTGCGAGGCTCAGAGTGAGGAACACACCCTGTGGGCTCAACCCCTGCTGCAACGTTCCGTAAATCAGGTCAGGTCACCCAGGGGCCTTCAGGAGTCAGGCTGGCTGAGTCAGAGGAGGCTGTTGGGGGTGGGCACCCACCCAGCTCCCTGGGACCCTGAGGGTGACCAGCCCATTTTAAGTGGACGTTATTTGGGAGCAGCTGGATCCAAGAGAGAGGGCGATCGGGGCGACCCTGTGCTCTGGGGATACCTGGCTCACAGCAGCACTGACCCCTGGTGCCTACGTCCAAGCTGGTGGACAGCGTGTCACCGCACCCTGACCACCCGGAGGCTGTGCTCATGGAGGACCATGTGGCATGGCTGGGTTTTCAGGTCCTGATTCAGCTCAGCATCAGCCCGGTCCAGACCGTGAGCACAGGTCACCGTTCAGACAGAGCGGTGGGGACACGTGAACACGTTGTGAAAAGGTCAGTGACTGCAGGGCCCTGGCAGGAACAGACGCAACGAGGGTGGCACAGTGGTGGGGACGCCGGTGACCTGGAGGACAGATGTGCAGACTGGCCTCAGGAATGCTGGGTTCTTAGGTGAGGTTTTTAAATGTGAGCAATTCATTGCTAACGGTGTTTAAGCTTGCCCTGGCCGGCTGGACTCCGTGGATAGAGCATTGGCCTGTGGACCACAGGGTCCTGGGTTCGATTCCAGTCAAGAGCACATATCATGGTTGCAGGACCTTCTCTGGCCTGCGCCCTGGTCGGGGAGTTTGCAGGAGGCAACCAACTGATGTGTTTCTGTCTTTCCCTCTCTCTTCCACTCTCTCTAAAAAATCAATGGAAAAACATCCTCGGGTGAGGATTAACAAAAAAAATAAAAGTGTTTAAGCGCTGCAGGCCCGTAACGTCAGGAGTGAAGCAGCACCAGCCATGTCAGGCCCCGAACATGCAGCTCCTTGGACTGACAGATGAGGGAACTGAGGCTGGGTAGGTGGGGCAGCTCACCGTCACGTGGCTGCTTCCTGGCAAAGCCGGGCCCGAGATGCAGGAGTCCCACCTCCTCCTGATGACACGGTCACCTGTGGATTTTAGGAGACAGAACTGAGGGCTCTCTTGCCCCGTTCTGTTCAGAACCTTAGTTTCTCCCTAAGAAAGTGAAGGAAACAAGTTTTCCTCCCATTGTGCTGGCAGCTGGTCGCTCTGCCGGGAGGAAAGCGCGACCTGTGCCCACATCAAGGCCCCCAGCCTCAGAGGTTTCCCACAGACACCACACTCGTGCCACCCATTTCTAGAACGTGCCCGCTGGTCAGGGAAGAACCCAGCCAGCCCTGCACACACCACCCTCCTGAGCGGCAGGACAGTCCTCTGGTGACATCCAGCTGGGCCACGGCCACGGCCACGGCCACAGCCAGGGCCACGCCTGAGCCTCCCTCCTCCCCAGCTCACTGCAAACGCATGTCAGATCTGTGGCCTAGGCCTTCCTGCTGCTCTTTCAGCCTTTTGCTGTCCATTTCCTCCCCCCACTGAGGAATGGTACTCACACAGCTCGCAGGGTTCCGTGTTACAAGTTATATCCCAGGAGCCACATCTTAGCACTGTCTGGAGCTCAGCTTCTGAGTCCCCATCAACACCCTTAGCATCTGTTGTGTCCAGGATGACAAACACAGGCAGCTGGCTGGAGCTTGGTGCTCCCGGGCCGGTCGCGGGTCCAGCCCCACGGGAACCCTACGGTGCCAGGCAGTGCATGATGCCATGTCGACATGACCCATCTTCCCGAAGCCCCCACTGTGTGGGAAGACGTGGGCAGGAATGGAGGGCGTCTACTTAGCCTCTAAGTGATTTATAGTCAAACATGCAAGAATCGAGGACAGGCAGGTCAGGGGGATGGCCATCGGTTTCCGCCATAACTGCCTCCCAGAGTCAGAGCAAATGCCGGGCTTGCCCAAACTCTATAACTGAGGGATGGAATCCTGATCGGGAGTTGAATCCGCAACATTTTTGGTGCCTGGGATGACACTTCAACCAACTGAGCCACCCAGTCGGGGCCTAAATCTACTCTTTAAAAAAGTCTATTAATTAAAAAGAAATCAGGTACAAAATTTAAAAGTGCAAGAATTTTTAAAACAACAAAATTTTAAAAACGAACATGGTGACAGAAAGACATTGGGACAATTATATATATATAATTGATTTCAGAGAGAAAGATAGAAACATTAATGATGAGAGAGAATCATTGATCAATTGCCTCCTGTATGCCCCACAACTGGGGATGGAACCCGAAACATGGGCATGTGCCCTGACTGGGAATCAAACAGTGACCTCCTGGTTCATAGGTCGAAGCTCAACCACTGAGCAACACCGGCCAGGCAACAATATCTTTTTAAAAGGAAGGAGAGGAGGGAATCTCGGGTCCTATGGCTTCTCCATTTTACTTCAAGTGCAAAATATGACCTCTAAGGAGACTGTGAGAGGCTAGGGTTAGTCGATTATAATCACAAAGCAACCACTGAAAAACTCCAGTGATAGAGCCAAAAAGCCAATCGGTAAGTTACAAGGGAATGCTACAAAACATTGAAATAAGAAAGCAAGAAAAGAGAACAGAGGGACAAGATCCAGAGGGGACAAAGTGAATAGTAAAATGACAGGCTACACGCAGTCGGTGTCAATGACACATTAAAGGTAAATGGGGTAAACGCACCCCATTACAAGTTCAAAGTAATAACTGCATGTGTTTATTAGAGAACCAGCCTGTGGTGAATCAGAGACCAGGAAGGGCGCGAGGCAGGGACAAGAGGAGCAGGTTACGGCAGGAACAGGGACCAAAGCGCCAAGAGGTGAACAGCTTCAGCTCCAAACGTTACATCAGGGGCCACGTGAGCCCTTGGAGCCTCCGTCCCAGGACCAGGGTCATGGTGGGAGTGCCGTTCAAGCCCCAGTGGGTCTGCTGGCCACCCCGCCCTGGGGTGCCCATCACTCCAGGAGGGTCCTTCTCATTCTCCTGGTGGGGGAGCATCCTGGGTCCCGCGTCCCTCCACTGTGGGCAGACAGGAACTGGAAGTCACGGTGGCCAGTGTGCTCCGCTGGCCCGGAGCTCCTGTGAGCGCCCCCATTTTTCATTCTGAGTCATTTTGGGTCCCCAGAGAAGAGCCCTTGCCTGGTCACTCACTTAGGATAAAAATACCCAGACTCCCTTCCAGCCATAGAAGGAAGATGGGCTGAGAGGCCCCTGTGGGGTGGGGGTGGGGGGGAGGCCCCTGCCCACTGCCCCAGGCTGCTCCTGCAGGCCCTCTTGGTGAGCAGGGCTGGGTGACCCTTGGCACCACCCTGGGTAAAAATACTGCTCTAAAAAAGGGACGCGTGAGGTCCCCAGAGAGGGGTCAGGCGGGCAGCGGCCTCAGGGACACGCAGCAGCAGCTGAGGGAGGGGCGTGACCAGCACAGACAGCCAGGCTGTGTCTCAGGAAGCCCTAAAAGGGTCCCCCCCCCACCCCCCTGCCACCCCGCTTCCCAGAAAAGAGGCCTGTGGCTTAGCAAGATGGAGCTATTTTTATGCATCTGCCTTCCCAGGACAGCCACAGGGGCAAGGTGGGGGGTGGAGGGGATAGGGTGAAGCGGGGAGGCACCCAGCTCCCAGCCCCCCACCCCCCCCCCTCCAGGGAGCGCCATTCAGGTGAAGGCAGGAAGAACAACACCAGGGCAGCTCCCATGCAGCGGTTCTCAACCTGTGGGTTGCGACCCCTTTGGCGGTCGAACGACCCTTTCACAGGGGTCGCCTAAGACCATCCTGCATATCAGATATTTACATTACGATTCATAACAGTAGCAACATTACAGTTATGAAGTAGCAACGAAAATAATTTTATGGTTGGGTCACAACATGAGGAACTGTGTTTAAAGGGCCAGAAGGTTGAGGAACAGAGAACTAAACAAAGCAAGCTCCTCCTCTCCTCAGTAATGTGGGGCTGGCCCAGTGTTCTCTGGGGTCCCAGTGAGTGGTAAGGGGGAGAGATGGGCTCAGAGCCTCCAGTGTCAGGGTCTGCATGGGCATGGGCGTGGGTGTGGGCGTGGGGTGACTGAGGGGCCTGAGGATGCTGTGGGCTGATGCCGGGGTACCACCTGGATTAAACCCTAAGGTTTCCAGGGACATCCTGGGCCCACCTCATCCCCTTTCAATTCCCTCTTTTCTGCCCCCCACTCCATTGTCACTGCCTTGTAGATTCACAGCTGGCGTAGGTACCCCCTGCTCTCCCACCCTGGGTACCAGGGCCAGGGAGGTGGCTCAGCTTCCGCCCAAAGAAGTTGGGGGATGAGATGATGATCTGTGTGAGGCTCTGCATGCCAAGGGGGAAATGCTATGAGACTCTCCCGAGATAAGCTGCAGAGGTGGCCTGGGAGGGAGCAGAGGGAGGGAGTTGGGGTGGAGGAAGGAGCTCAAAGTGTTGGTGTGTGTGGGGGATGGGGTTCTGAGGGCTGCACTGCTGCTGTGCAAGGGAGACCACGCCCCAGGCCTCCCGCTCTGCCTGAACTGTGCTGGCTCCCATGAGCCCGGGCACCTCCAGCCCCACTGTGCTCACAGCAGAACTGACGACTAGGGGACCTTCCCGGGGCAACTGGAGTGAGTTGAATGATGGCTCCCAAATATATGTCCATGTCCTGATCCCGGAACCTGTGCATGTGACCTTATTTGGAAGTAGGGTCTTTGCAGATGTGACTGAACTAGGATCTTGTTGAGATCATCCTGGACTATTTCGAGGTGCCACAGTCCAGGTGTGAAGTGAGGGGCCAGCACAGACAGGGGCAGGGACCAGGCCTGCAGCAAGACACCTGGGTGTGAATGAGTTGATTACCAATATTGATGGAAATAACAATTCATCCAGGGCCTACTATAGATACCAGTCACTCCACATATATTATTTTTATTCTGTAGAAGAACCTTAAAAAATAGATACAATTTTTGTAATTTTACAGGTGAGAAAAGTGCTGCGTAGAGAATTAAATCCCAGATCCAGAATTCAAGTCAAAATCTGTGCGTATTTCTGTGTGGACACTGCCCTTGAAGCAGTGATAACAGTGTGTTGATTTGCTTCTGGGCTGCAGTCGGGACAGAGTGGCCGCCGTGGAGTCTCAGGACGACGCGTGCTGGCCCCGTCACGGGGCGCCATGTGCATCCGGAAGGCCGCTATCCCCTGCGTCTCAACCTTTTTGGTTCCTGAGCTCAGGCAGAGAAAGTTCTGATAGCAAGCTCTGATAGCAGGGAATCCCACATCCATCCAGTCCTTAAGTTTGGGACGGCAACTAGCAACAGTGTGACTAGGGAAAGATTCACTCAAAAATGATCAGAATGTTCCCAGCTCCCGAGTCCAGACAGCTAGAGGCCAGCTGGTGAGAGATAGCATCAGCCTGGCTTTCTGGGGCACTTGCTGTGGGTCCTGCGGGAGAGACGGAGGAGGTTGAACACGACTTCGGATTCACATCGCCACCATCTACTGGGAGGGATCTGCCACACCTGTGTGTCTGTAAACACACATTTGAAGTCTCGTGTATGAAGTGAAAGCTAAACCAAAGGGTATAAAGAGCAATAAGTGTTCAAAGCTAAGATCTATAAAGACAAGGACAGTCACAAAAGCAGAAGTTGGGGTAGGAGACCAGCGCTCCTGTTGGAGGAGGAAAGGATGAAGGGGCAGGACCTGGGCACCTAAAGAGGAGCTTTGCAGCCAAGGGGAGGAGACACCCCAGGCGTGTGTGGCCTGTGAGCCGTGTGAAGAGGGACACCCTGGGCCGCGGGGCTGCGGGGCGAGAGGAGCAGGGCTGGGGTGCAGGGGGACTTGGAACCTGGTGGCTCCGAACCCTAAGGCCAGCAGCGCCGCATGGCTGTGCCCAGCCCGGCCCTGGGAGCCGGCGGTGGCCTCTGTGTCTCTCTGTCCAACCACTTTCTCTTCCAGGCGGCCCCACCCAGAGTCCCTTTCCTGCCCGAGGCTGGGGCTTTCCGACGGTTACTCACCACTCTCCGGTGTTTGTCCACGGAGCCCGCCCGCCCGCCCGCCCGCCCGGCTGCAGTTGTTTTGACTTGCCCGGCTTTTCATGTATCTTCACGCTGGTTATGTAAGGAGCGCTTTATGTAACCGACCGGCTCCATTGTCCCAGGCCTGGGGCAGGGGGGCGGGGGGGCCGCACCAGCAATCTAGGGCGCGGGCCGAAGTTTCCAACACTCGACCGGTCGATGCAGTGAGCGCCCAGCCTGCTCACGCCTCCTGAGGCACCCCCTTTGCAGCTCTGCCTTCCTGCCCCCTGCCTGCACCCCCACAATCAGAGGGAGGCCCACCCTCTGCCCTGGACACGGATGCTTTGGGGACCCAGAAAGAGAGAAGGGGTGAGGGGACCCCTGAGAAGCCAACCAGGGGGTGGTGAGACGAGAACAGGAGGCTTCCTTGGGAGGATCTCAGATTCAGATGCTGAGATGAGATTCCCGGACAGTTTGCATGGGAGGTGACCCCTGGCACCCCAGGAGGGGGCTGGGGCCGGGCAGGAGCCAATACAGCACTGGGGGCCTCGGGGAGACTGCAGATACGCCTCAGGTGCGCCACACCCCACCCCGGAGGAGGGGAAGCTGGCCGCTCCTCCTCCAACTACATCTTCATTGTCCAGTGCTCTGGAGTCGTCCACCTCCAGGCACGTCCAGCTTCTGTGGCCAGAGGGAGCCTTCAGGCAGCCTGGACAGGACACTGGGTGCTGGGGACCCTGTTGCAGTGCTGGCAACAGGTGGTTCTGCTTCACGCTGGAGGGAGAGAAGGAGGAGAGGGTGTTACCAGCACCCAAGGCCAGGGTCAGGCTGCTCCAGCTACAGAGAGAGGCAACAGTGACTGGAGACGCAGCCGGAGCAGCGAGAGGAGGAGATTCCCCCGCCTCCGCCCCAGGCTCCCACCAGAGCGACATTGGCCGAACATGGTACATGATGGTGGCCAGGCAGGGAGCCTGGGGCCCACAGTCTCCAGGGTCAGACCTGCCCCAAGAGCCAAGCTGGGCAAGGGGGAGTAGGGGCTCACAGGCCCAGCAGCCTGTGTGACTCCAATGAGGCGTCAGACAGGAGGCCACGGCAAAGGCCACGGCCAAGGCCACGGCAGGGAGTGTTCAGCAGCAGACTCGCAGAGCAACTGGGCACGGCTGGGCAGTGGTGGGGGGCCCTTGGTTGGGGCCAGGCTTCCCAAGTGGCCCGAGGAGAACAGTGGCCTGAGGTCTAGCCTATTCTTTGAGGCCAGGACATCAGCGCTGGGGGCGGGAAGCCCTGGGCGCCTGGCCTGGGACAGGTCCTGGATGACTCGCTTCCCCCGGTTGGGGGGGGGGGGTCCACCCTCCAACGTGTGTCCTCAGCTGTGTGCAGGGGCCGTGGTGTCCCCTCCTCGGCTGCGCCGGAAGCCAGGGCTTTCCCTTTCCTGACCGCTACGGAGGCCGCCTTCTTTTCTCTTCCCCAAAAGGAAAACTTCTGCAACCCTCTGGCCGAATAAGTGGGGCACTGACTTCACTTCGGCTGAGATCAACCGGCAGGAAGTGTCATTATCTAAATGGACCAGTGAGCCCCGGGAGAAAGAAGGTCGTCCACAGGCCTCGGCCCGGAGAACCAGCAGGGAAACCGCGTGGGGTGCCAGCAGGAAGGACGGGCCCGGCCGGCCCCTCCGCGCTGCCGGCGGCTCCTGCTCCTCGGTCCTCGGCTTGTCACTCCTCCGGCTCCCTCGGGGCTCCTGAACACACAGGCACATACAAGGGCAGAAAAGTCCCCGGGCGTCAGAACAGGGGTCCTCCCAAAAATATGCCCTCTTCACAGCATTGAGGTTGAACCTCACATTCCCACGACAGGAAATTGCTCTGAAAAGGTGAGGTTCCAGCACGTACACGGTTGCATCACAATCATTTGTCAAGACGTGGAGTCGCCTGTCAGCCTGAGAACGCTGGTCTGACGGCCTGCGGAGCTGGCTCCGTCCAGGAGAGCGTAAACTTCACACCTGCAGTGTGAGGGACACGTGTGGCCCGCCCCCGGGGGAGGACCAGGATAAAGGCTGCTGTCCCTCGTCTGAACCAGCAGGCCCTGCACAGAAAGGGCTCCTGCTCCCCGAGAGAGCAGGCAGGCTCGCTCACACAGAGCAACACAGTCTGTTGTGGTTGTATTATTATTATTATTGTTATTATTATTACTAGAGGCCTGATGCACAAAATTCGTGCAAGGGTCTCGGCCCTCACAGCCGCAGCAGCTTGCCTCGGCTCTCATTCGGCTGTCCGGTCTAATTAGCATATTACGCTTTTATTATCATAGATTATTATTAATCTTGGCAGCCCTCATCTCCTCTGGTCCTGCGTCCTGACCTGGACGGTGCTTACCCCGGGCTTCAGCCACATCGAGCCACTCTTCTCTCGGCATCTAAGGTACCTCGGCCTCGGAACAGCAGCAGCGGACACAGGCTGAGCTCTGGGCCAGAGCTCTATGGAACTGCACGGCTGTTCGGGAAATGTGCGCGGGCTCAGTGGGACGCCCTGGTTCTCCAGCTGACGGGCCGTACCCCTGTGCTCTGTCTGGGGTACGTCCTCCTCCACTCTCCTCGTTCCTGGAAGGACTGAGGGAGCAAGCGCTCTCTGTGCCACCTGGAAGCCTCTGTCACCAGATGAAACCCCCGCCCACCTGCAGCTCTGGGCCCACCCTGAGCTCACCTGTGCTGTTTCTAGGAGGCTTTGTCCTGTGGCAGCAGCTGCTTTGGGGTGTTGGTACCGAGCGTGCGGGAAACGGTCTGGCAGCCAGCGGGCCCGCAGGGAGATGAGCCCCCCCCACCCCATTCCGTTGAGAGAGCAGCGAGGCGTGGATGGGGCCACAGGGTCCTGGAGAGCTTGTGGGTGCCCTGTCCTGAGCCAGTCGCAAGGCAGAGCCATCTGGGCAGAGGCATTCTTCAATCAAGCGCGGGCAGCAGGGCTGTAGACACTGCGGAGACTCGCCTGGCGTCAGCATATTTCATGACGGGCAGGGCTGGGTCAGTTCTTCCCGTAGCCACAGAAGGCAGAGGGGACAGGCAGCCAGGCCTCTGGGACACAGCCCAGTGCTTGCACTGAGCAATGGGAGAGGCTTGTGTGCCCAATGGAAGCAGGAGAGACACCTCTCAGCAACCAGGGGCTGCCTGGAGGAGGGGCACCCATTGCCCCAGATGCCCCTCATGGCCTCCAGGCACAAGGCACTCCACCACTGCCCCCAGGAGCCCGAGGCAGGCAGGAGCCTGGATCGCAGGCACAGGTGCTTGCCCCGGACCTCGCCATGGCACGGGTGAAACCAGGACCTTCCCACTCTGGGCTCCAAAGCCGCCAGGCTCTCCTTGCCCTGGTCACCGGGGCCTCCCAAGGAGGCAGCAGGAAAACCTGGCTCAGGGAGTAGACGGCTTGTTGGGGGTCACACAGTTGGTTAACGGGAGACCAGGCTTGGACACAGCCCTCCCACTCTCCTGAGCTGTGTTCGCAGGGGCAGGGGCTGAGCTGAGCGGAGCGTCCGAGAGCCCCAGCCCCGAGACAGGGGAAGGAGCGTGGGTCAGAGTGCAGGCCTGGCGCACCCCAAAAGAGCCACGTGCAGGCTGGAGATGCCACAGAGGAGCAAGTGAAGGGGGGCAGGGTGCAGGAAGGAGGGAGAAAGGACAAAGGGGTCAGAGGTCAGGGAGGTGACCATGGCAACCTGGTGAGGTTTCTGGACCTGGGGGAGGGGGCTGTGCTGAACCGGGCAGGCCAGCGACTCCACGTGGGGAGTCGGCCCCGTCTGCTGCTCAGGGCCAGCACGGCCGCCTCTCACACCTGGTGATGCCTGTGAGCCTGGCGTTACTGAGCACTCCCTTGGGGCCCAGACCAGGTTCTAACGTCCCTCCCGTCTCCCAAGTGAGGAGACCACTGACCCCGGGGTGTCGTGAGTGACCAGGGCCTTTCCCTCCAACTTGAGGGTCAAACCCGAGGGGACCTCTGATGACAGTCACACACTGAGAGCCCGGCCCAAGCTCTAGCTGAGCCCAAGGCCCCACCTGGGTTTATGTCACTCTCAACCTCCTCGGTCCCTTCCCCGCCCTGGGCCACAGGGTCGGGCAGGGGAGCTGGCTCCGCGAGCCTGGGCCTGTGTCACCTGCAGGGCCCAGGGCCCTGAGCTGGGGGTGGAGGGCCAGTTGCAGACATCAGTGGTCATCAGACGGCCTGCATGTCTGCGTGCAGGGCCAGCGGTGTGACCTCGTGAGTCACCCTCTCCAGGGTCTGGCCTGCACCGTCCTGGCCCCGATTAGGGAAGGTGACAGCTCCCAAGGAGAGAGGCCCAGCCTCTGAGCAGGGGCTGCCCCGTGCAGGCTCCTGACCGGGATGGACGAGCCCTGGCCTGCGAAGGAGGCCCGCCCGCATTCCCGGGGAGGGAGGCCCCGCTGCCTGAGGTCTGGGCGGCTTGGGCACCGGGTTTCCCTGGAGAAGCCGCACCTGGGAGACTGCCTGGAGTCGCCAGCGTGCTCCTGAGGGAGCAGAGGTGAGCTTTGAGAGGATTCCCACCCACACTGCACACATCACACGCATCACCCGCATCCCTCGGCTCTCCTGGCCTCCTCACCCTGCCCCTGCGGGAAATGCTGCCCACCCCTGCACAGTGAGCTGACCCCCACCCACTCACCGGGCCCACAGCCAGCCGAGAAGAGGCTCCAGCGTCGCCCAGGGCGATGTCAGCATGCTCCCAGCCCTGCCCTGTCACAACATCAGGAGTGTCCCGCTGGACCGAGCCTCTGGGTCAGTGGTCGGTAAACTACAGCCCCTTGAGTGTGGCTCCTCCACAAAATATCATGTACGGGTGCGCACATACAGTGCGATTGAAACTTCGTGGCCACACTCGAGGGGCCAAAGAGCCGCATGTGGCTCGAGAGCCGCAGTTTGCCGACCACTGCTCTGGGTCCTTCCCCACGGCAGACAGAGACATGGGATGGATAAGCATCAGGGCTTAGATCTCCTGAAGTTCCCCGCATTTCTACCTCGACCTCCCTAGAGTGTGGACTGTGAACAAAGCGGGGGGCCCTCCCCCCCCCCTCCCCAGGCCGGTCGGTGTGGAAGGAGGCTGGGCCGCGGACCCAGCACTAGGGTGTGAGGCAGGTGCAGGCCCCTGGCAGGTGGGGCAACGCCTCTCTCCTACATCACCCCCATCCTCACGCGGTCGCCTGGAAATCCCGTCTTACTTCTCTGAACCCCCCGGGTGCTGCCCATGAGTGTGACGGCTGCCACTGGTCGTCCTTATCGCACACCTTCACCCGCTTTCTCAGTGCGGGGCTCTGCGGTGTCATCACTTGGCTTCTGTGCGGCGTCGGGTCGCCATCCTGTCCCCCCTTGAGGGGCGGCCTTCGCTGCCGGGGCTCCTGCTTCCCTCCTCCTCCTGCTGAGAATAACGCCCTTCTCTGGGGCACCATGACTGGCATTCTCTGCACCTGTCCGGGCTCCGGCCCTTCGTCTGGGAGGCCCCGTTCCACGCTGGGGGCCCGGGACTCGTGCCTTCTGTCTCTTAGGGCCTCCGCCAGGAGCTGCCACACCCCTTAACCAGGTGCTTTTGTGCCAAAACCAGCGAGAATGGATTCCTCTAGCTCAGTGGTTCGAAACCTTGGCTGCACATTAACAAAGAAACAGAATTTCCGGAGGATGAGGCCCAGAAATCAGGATTTTAAAAAGATTCCCAGGTGATTCTAATGTGTAGCCAAGGTTGAGAACCACTGCTCTAGCTGCATCTAGGAATCTCACAAACGCAGGGTGTGTGCCCCGCTCTCCCCTGCTCTCCGCCGGGCTGCCTTTTCAGTCCAAGTGTCATGTCCAACCACAGGCGCTTCCTCACCACCGTCCCTCCCCACCCTGCTGCTCTGCCCGTCTCTGCTCCTCTGTTGGGGTCCCTCTTAGACATACGCTGTCTCCCCTTCACATCTTTCAGCCGCTCGTGTGTGTGTGTGCGCGCGCGTGTGTGTGCGTGTGTGTGTGTGTGTGTGCGTGTGTGTGTGTGTGTGTGTGTGTGTGTGCACTGCCACGGAAACCTTTATCTGTCTTGCCTTCTGGGCGGATCCTGCGTCCTGTCTTCCGCATCATCAATCCTCTTCTCGGTGTGTCGGGATCCCCTCCCATCTTTTGAGATTCTGAGAACGTTCTTCATCTCCAAGGTCTCCACACCCGGCGGCTCTCACCCGGCGTCTGCCCAGGTGATTTCACAGTTTCCTGAGTGGACACATTTCCTTCTTTCATTTCTTCGAGCATCACAGCAGACTAGGAGTTTTTATTACACACGTCGTAAATGTACCTCCCTCTGGAACGAATTCGCATTCTCAGTATAGATTTGCTGGCTCTTTTTTAAAAATCGAGGTGAAATTTCTATAGCATAAAAGTGACCGTTTTAAAATGTATGATTCAGCGACATTTACGCACTTGTGCAACCAAGGCCTACAAAGTCTTCCTGTGTGTTTGGGTTTGGGTCTGCTGGCTTATTTTGAGTAGTTTGTTTTGTTACTGGGTTTCTGCTTTGCTTTATTTTTGCCTCTCCCTCCTTTTTTGTCTGGAAGTTGTGCAGCAGCCTCCACCCAGCGGCCGGCCAGCCCCAGGCTGGGGCCCCGCCGAGATCTGGCACCGTCAGGGCCGCTCCTGCCCAGCCTCCTCTCTGCTTCCCTCCACCGTGTCCCGGAGGCTGAGCCAGCCGCAGCCCAGCCCTTTGTCCTCAGTTGCAGCCTGGGTCTCGGCAGCCAAGTCCCCTCAGAGGGGCCAAATGCAGACCAGACCTGCCCGTACCCCTCGGAGAGGACTGGGCGTCCAGTCTGCGGAGACGTGATCATGGCACCGAGCCCTCCTGCCTCCACCTGTGCCCTGCCGGGGGGAGCGGGGTGTGAGTCAAAGGTTGTCTTGCCCCGAAGGCAGACCTGTTCACTGGGCACAGATTTCTTCATTTTATTCTGTGTGTTCTTTTTGGTGGAAGGGCAGCTCTCTAAGTTGGCCATTGCCAGCAGGCGGTCCTGAAGGAGGAAGGGCCTACGGGGCCTCTTTCGGAGGCTTCAGAGCGTGGTGCGACCCTGGGCAACCTCTCCCACACTGACCACTGACTCCCCTCACAGGACAGGACCAGGGAGACAGGGCACCTGTGCAGACATCCTCGGGGGAAGAGACTCGGGTCCCACAGGGAGAGGACGGTCGTGTCTGCTAAAAGCAGGTGTGCCAGGGAGGGCAGTAAGCGAAGGTGGCCCAGGCTGCGGGGGGCGGGGGGGGGGCGGAGACTGGGAGGCGCTCTCGGGCAGAGAGCCTGGGGCCAGGGCTGGGGTGGTGAGCCAGCCGGGTCCCTGCCACAGTGTGGGGAGTCCTTCCACACCAGGCGGCCCCATGCCCATGACCTCTGACCCCCGCGGGTCTCGGTGGGCGCTTGCTGGGACCGCGATAGGACCCCTGCAGACCTCGCTTCCCTCTGGCATCGGCACAGACCCACACAAGCACTCTGGGGTGTCCTGGGAATCAGTTAGGATCAAGCTATGGGAAATCAATCCTCTGGAAGCCATTTAACAAAATGACATTGATGGATCCGTGTGCTGAACATCGATTCTCTAAATGATCCACTTGCCCAAACTTGAGATAAATATTTCAGACCTGGGCTGGGCAGTTGGCTGCCGCTGTTTGCCAGCAGGGGCAGGGGCTGGAAATTCCGGCCAAATACCTGAGCCAGGGTCAAGGGCACATTCGGAAGAAAAGACAGTCGGGTAAGCTCGACCAGTGCATAGCTGTGAGAAAGCAGCTGGAAAGAGAAACCTGTGGGGACATTCTCAGTTAGTCGCTGAATAGATCCCTGGGGTCCACCTGGTTCTGTGCAAATGGCTTCAGGGAACTGATCTAATCCCGGAGACGCAGCTGCAACCAGAGGCCCAGAGCCGGTGGAACCCGTTGCTCCACCTCTGCTAGCTGTATGGCCTCAGGCTAGCCCTCACCCTCTCTGTGCCTCAGTTCCCCCTCTCAGGAGTGAATGGATTCACACAGCCCGTGTCTGTGGTGCTCAGTGACGCTCCAGGTGCCCTCTGTCACTGCCATCCGCACGCAGTCACACCCGCTCCGTTCCCAGCCAGTCGCTCAGCGTATCGGCCTGGTTTCAGGAGGAAATGGCCTCTGCAGAAGCAGAGAGGCCTGTGCCCGAGCCCCAGGAGCAGCTCTCCTTCCTCCTTCTCTCCTTGCTGTGCGGAGACACAGGGCCGGCGGCTCCTGCTCCTCCCCAGCCCCCCTTCCTTCCTGGCTGCCCGTCCAGCAGCCCCTTCCCTGCTTCCTTTGTAGCAGCGAGTTCTCTGAAGCAGCTACCCTCCCTCTCATTATACCCTCACCCTGTCCCCCAGCTGCCCAGTGCACCCTTCAGTCCACCTCACATTCCAAGAGCCCATCTGAGCCCTTGGAGCATTTGTCTGCCAGGACCAGGGCACTGAAAATCTATCAGATAGGGCCCAACTGGCATGGTTCGGTGGTTGAGGATGGACCTATGAACCAGGAGGTCACTGTTTGATTCCCGGTCAGGACACATGCCAGGGTTGCGGGCTCAATACCATGTGGGGCATGCAAGAGGCAGCCGATCAATGATTCTCTCTCATCACTGATGTTTCTATGCCTCTCTCCTTCTACCTTCCTCCCTGAAATCAATAAAAATATATATATTTTTTTAAAAGAAAATCTACACAGATAGGGCCTGGAAGAGGGTGGGTCCTTAATCCTCCCCATCTCCCCACTCCAGAACATGGACTTCCCCCAGGGTCTCTTCTGAGTAGGGGTCCAGTACAGACCAGCTGCCACTGGAGACACGCGGGGGACAAAGTCAACTTGTTACTAGATTCCCTCTCAGGAGTCGCCACTGCACAATGCTGGGCGTCAGGCAAGCTCCTACTGTGTGCCAGCTGCCACTGTGTACATGCCCTGCTGTGTGCGAGCTCCCACTGTGCGTGTGCACTTTTGTGCATTTGCCCCTCCTGCGTTGTATACTTGTTCCTACTGTGCACAACATACTCCTGTGTGCCTGGTCCGACCATATGCATGCTTGCTGCTACTGTGTGGGGGGACTCTGCACCCCACACTCGAGAGGCCACACTATATCCCCATGTTGGGGCTTTTGCACATACAGAGGCTGAGAGGGTGCTCCTCACTGCTGGCCAGAGTGTGACTCAGGCCATCTCATGGAGGGCGCCCGGCATCTTCCATCAACCCTCCTCCCCATGACAGCCCACGACATGGAAGTCGTCCCGTGGTGGCCCCTCACCCAGGGCCCGGGAGCCTGCCTCCTCCCTGGGAGGGTCTGCTCCTCGCCATCTCCAACCACACGCAGAGAAACATGGCCGTCTGCTTTGTTGGAGGCACCCAAAGGTGCTCAGCAGAACTGAAGCCCAGAGGGCATTTCATGGGGGAGCTAAGCGACCTTCCAAGAGGGGCACACACTGTCCCCTGCAGCCCTGGCTGGAGAGCAATGGAGCCCAGTGCCCACTGATTCTGCCCAGAGGGGACCTGACACGATGCCCGAGGCCCCTGGGTCTCCGAAGACGCTCTGGCCGTGCCCCGTGGCCTGGCCTCTTCTTTTGAGGGGGTTGGCCAAAGGAAGTGGCATAATAGGCAGCGCTGGCGGGGAGTGAGTTTGCCCCCCCACGTCCCCCGGCGTGCCCTCCACTGTGGGGGGGCATACCCACGCTCACCGTGCAGTGGGGGGCGAGCTGCTCAACCTCGGTCCACAGTTTTCTCTTTTATAAAACAGCCTCCCGACGTCCCCAGCGCAGCTGAGCAGGAGCTGTTGTAATAGGAGTATTTCCCTTGAAGTTTAGATGAATTGTCTCCAAGAAGATCCTGCTCAAATGCAAATGCAGGTTTGAACACCCCACCTCACATCCATAATTTCAAGAAAAAGCATTCGTTGCTGGGGTTGCAGCATTTTGTCCGAGGGAGGTGCCTGATCAAAAGCACTGGGCGGGGTGGGGGTGGGGGGGGCACTGGGCGGCTCCTGGGCTGGGAGACAAGCCCTCTGAAGGGTAGGGGGGGCCACGGATGACCCAGTCTTTTTAGCTCCAGCTGGAGGAGAGGGCAGGACAGGAGGCCCTTCCTCAAAAAGGACCCAAAAGGAGACTTGGGACAAATGGCCAGCCGCCCACAGAGGGCCTGGAGGGCCAGCCGCCAGTCCAGAGGCTGCCACCCAACCACAGGCGCTCTTCTTGGTGGCCGTGAGCTCACCCTGTAGGTATGCCGTCCGCAGAGCCCCGAGGGCAGCTCTGGACACAGCCAGGTCAGGGGGGCGAGACAGATGCCACCAACCAGGACTGACGCAAGGCCAGCCCGCGGACACAGGTGGCCCAGCCTCCTCACCAGACAGGGACCCTCCCATTCTGCCCACGGAGCCACAGGAATGTGCTGGGGGCGTGAGATGCCTGTGGCCTTCCTTCCGGAGCCGGAGCCAGAGCCGGAGCCAGGGCCTCCGCCTGCCCCAGTGGCTAGGACCTCCCCAGGCGCTGACTCGGCCTGTCTGGGGTGGGGCCCCGGGAGACCCAGGCCTCCGGAGGGTCGGCCTCACCACGGAGCGTCCCAAGCTGGCCTCCTGGCTTTCCCAAGGAAGAGAAGTGTAATCTCACCCAAGTTCATTACTTTTCCCCAAACTGGCTCTCCTTGGTGCCTCTCGGGCTGGGGCCAGCTGCTTTGTCAGGGGTCGGTCATGAGGGAATCAGCTTTACCACACCAACCACCTGCTCACCCAACCACGCCACTCACAGAGCCAGCCTCCTGCTTCCGCCCTGGGTGCATGCGCCCATACTCACACTCACACACCACATACCACACACACCACGCATTCACACCACACATATACCACACACACGCTCACACACGCACCACATACCACATACACCACGCATTCACACCACATATATACCACACACACTCACACACACACCACATACCACATATACCACGCAT
>NW_005871730.1:19578-214566 GCF_000147115.1 Myotis lucifugus | reverse complement strand
CTCCCACAGTCCGAGGCCACGCGGAACAGGCGATGGTCAGTGCAGAGTGAAACAGCTCGGAGCTGGACCTCAGAGCTCCCGGGCATGACCCACCCAACCTGCTCCCTGGAACTCTTAGCACCCCTGGGGGCCCTGGAGCGGAGGGGGCCGGGTGGGGAGCACCACACAAACCACCCAACCTGCTCCCTGGAACGCCTACCACCCCTGGGGGCTCTGGAGTGGAGGGGCTTGGGGTGGGGAGCACCAGCTGATGGAATTTCCAAAGAGCAGAGAAACTGCCCCAGGGTGGGACTTTCCTCCGGTTTGAAGCCCTGAAGGTGAGGGCGAGGCCAGAGTTAGGACTTATTTGGATTTTCAAAGGGGCTGAGCACCGGTATGGCCAGCACACCCGCCTGGCTCCTTTCCATTGCAGCCCGAGGCATGAGACCCAGGCCTCTGCTCAAGGCCGAGCAGTCCAGCGGCTACTCCTGACCCAGAGCCTGTGGGGGCACATCTGCTGGTCAGAGCAACTCGACACGATTGACAGTGGCCCTCGGGATGCCCGCCAGGGCCCCTCCACCTGCGCCCATCTGTCAGCTGGCTCACACCACTGTGCCGGCCGTCCAGACCCTCGCACTGCCCTGGGCAGGTGGCAGATGGTCTGGCTTAAGTGGCTCCTTCCCTGAAGCTTCCAGACTTTTCCACGTCCCCATAGCACCCCCTCCCCCAGAGCACTATTCGCTGCCTGCAGAGTTTCAACCCCATTTCCCGGCCGGGCCTGCTCCTCAATGGCCATTTTACACCAGGCCGGCTGACCCTCAGGAGGGTGACGTGTGACACGAAGGACAGGCACCGTCAACGTGACCTGAGCCACAAAATCTCTCACCACACCCACGCCGAGCGCCAGGCAGGTGAGGGGAGAAGCAGCCTGTGGTGGCAGCTCCTCCCGGGGGGCACGCCTCCTCCGGTTTAGGCTCGTTGACCCCTGGGGATGCTGGGGATGACCCACAGCCCTGTCCTGGAGAAATGAGCAGCTGGCTGTACTCTCACTGGAGCAGTTTCCCATCAGTGGCACGCTTCCTGTGGCGGAGGTGGCCCCACGTGGTGAAGCCAGGTCTCTGCTAACAGGCCTTCCTCCCTCGGCCTGGGCTGTGGGCAGAGCGTGGAGGCCGTGGGGACAGGGCCAAGGAAGGCGGGGTGGTGGGGGGTGGGCACTGCTCTGTTCTCTCTGTGGACACCTGCCTGGGGAGGGGAAGCCTGCCTCGCTCCCAACGACCTCTGGGGCCTCTGAAGCCCCCCCCCACCCCCCCAGGACCTGCTCCCGGGGCCACGAGGAGCTCCGGGTGAAAAACGGTCCTGGCTGCTTTGGGAAGCAAGCTTGGTGAGGAACCCCAAGATGGCCAGCAACCCCCAGAAGCTGGGGGGAGAACAGGGCACATTCCCCCTCCCAGCCTCAGAAGGGACCAGCCCTGCGACCCCTTGATCTCGGACTTCCAGCTCCGGGACTGAGAGAACAACTGCTGTGCAAGCTGCTCAGCTTGTGGGACTTGGTGACAGCGACTCTGGCAAACGCACAGGGGAAAGTCGTCTTCCATCGTGAAGTGTGCTGTCAGCCTCGGGTTTTCAGAGATGAATCCTACTTGCACTAAGATAGCCCGGTGCCAGCCAGGGCCCAGGCGGCTGGCTCATTAGGCCCGTTCACTCCCAGGACCCTGGGCCCGACCATTCCGCAGCCCCTGCTGCAGGTGCTGCTCACCCACCTGCTCGCCCGGCCACACAACTCGCAGCCACTGTGCTCCTCCCGCCCTGGCCGGCCGGGTGGACACTGGAGCACCAGCCTGCTCTGCCCCACGGGCTCTGACCGCTGCCTCCAGGCTGTGACTGCAGGGAGGGGTCCTGGGTGGTAGGCTGGCTGGGCATGGATGAGGCAGAACCCAGGACAGGCGCTGGGCACTGTCCGCTCCCCCAGGCTCCCTGAGGAGCAGGAGCACAGTCAGCAACAGCAAGCCCTTCTCTCCGCACACTGTTGAGGACCTACTGTGCGCTGGACGCCAGGCCTGTCTCCAGAGAGCAGCAGCCAGGGGAGCAGACCTATGAGGAAACCGTGGCTGTGGCACGGAGGTCACCATGGGCAAGAGCAAGGCGGGGAGGCAGGGGAGCCGAGCTCCCAGCCCAGGGTTGAGAGCCTGCCTTACCTGCTGCAAAGGTGTCCGAGGAACCTCTGCTGCCCAGGTAGCTGAGCAGCCGGCCTTGAGAGTGTCCCGTGTCCCAGCATGCAGAGCCCAGCTACGAACCCCCTGTCGCAGCTGGGGCCCCTTCCCAGACTCCAGTGGGGCCTGGCTGAGGGATGCCCTGGGGGATGGAGGCTGGGCACACAGAGAGAATGCTTTTCCAGGCTTCCTGAGACCTTACTTCATCTCTCCCCACCCAGCCCTACCCACACAAATGTGACACAGGATCTGGGTGGGTCCCCCAAACTCTCCCCCCTGCCTTAGGGACTCCTGCAGGGACAAGCGCTGCTGGCTTTGAAAGCAGCCCAAACCCAGGCCGGTGGGGAGCTGGGATGTCCTGAATCTAATGGGGGACAGCACACTGCACTGAGGGTCCCAAGGTGACCACACGCCCTCAGGGCTCCGCACCGACGCCCTCACTCCCCGCCAGGAGCGCCGGCTTCTCAGGCGCTTCCCTGGCTGCAGCTCCGGGTCGTGTCCTGTGTGTCCTCTCCCCAGACCGAGGTGGAGTGGGGACGGGGTGCCCGGCATGGCCATGGCCGTGTGGGCACCGGGAGGGAAGAGCTTCCTGCCTGATGAGAGGCGAGCTCAGCGAGATCACGTTTCAGCCTGTGCAGGGGCAGTAATGGAGGTGCTGGCCCAGAAATGCCCTTAAAAGGCCAAGGCCCGTCCAGACCTGATCCCAGGAGGGGGGTGGGGACCATGGGGGCTGCCCGGCGCCGACCAGGGCTGCCTCAGGGGCACTTGCTCTGGTCACTGTGGCGACAGTGTCCATTTTTAACTCCCGCCAGAGCGCCCAGCCCCTGGAGGGCAGAGAGGGCCACTCTGCCCCACCCTGGGAGGCCGTGAGGGAGGGAGGTGGCTCTGTGTTTGCAGGACCATTTCCCAGTCCGGAACAGCCACCTTCACCTGCCACTGACCGCACTCCAGGTCACCCCGCCAATCACCTGGGCGAGGTCCCGCCCCTCCCCATTACCCACCTGCTAATGAGAGATGCGGCAGCGAGCTCCGACCCTGGGAGCAGGCCAGGGTCCCTTCCAGCCCTGCTGGCCCCCAGTTTGTCCCCATGCACCTGGCTTCTGCCTGCCCCGGGGTCTTTGCACAGGCAGTGCCCTGCGTCCCAGCAGCCTGGCGCTCCGCCCGCTCTTGCTGGCTGTCCCGTCCTTCATGGCTTTCACCCGGTGGCAGGATCTTACCTAGTGACTCTTTCACTTGTTGTCTCTATCCCTGTTCGAATCTGCCACGTCCCACCCACACCCAGTGTCCACCAGGGCTTGCAGGCACTGGCAGGGACAGGATGGGAGGGGAGAGAGTGAGAGGGGCTGAGGCAGCGGGGAGGATCCTGGGGAAACCAAGATTCCCGGCTGCTTCATGGAGAGGCAAAGTCCCCAGGTCCTGACACAGCTGTACCACCACCGAGAGGCACGGGCAGGGGCAGGGGCAGGGGCAGGGACAGGGCTGTCACTTGCATCAGAAAAGCCAGGCGGGGCAGGCCCTACATTCACGGGGCACCCTTCCCCTCCCCGACCCAGCTCCACCTGCCTCCCTTTCTGTGTAACCTGCACTGAGTCCTCAGGCTGCCCCCAACCTCATCTGAGTCCAGTTCTCTCCTGTCTAAGACTCAGGCAGGTGGACACCCACACCTGCCAGGTGCCCCTCACCTTGCCCCGAGGTCCCACCAACAGTGGCCAAAGGACAGCGTCCACCAGGGGACAACAGGAGCCACAGCGAGGACCAGGTTCAGGGTGAATATCTCAAAGCCTCCCCTGCACGGCTGCACCCAGGCTGGTGAGGTGCCCTGGGCCATGAGCACCCCTACCCCCCGCCCGTGCAGGAAGCCTGGGTGCAGCTCCTTCCACACCACAGCCTGGCTGCCCTGGGCCCAAGCAGCGATGGATGTGGCTTGGCCTTATCTCACCACGGGGGACAGGCCTGCTGGACTGCGGGTCCAGCCTGGGGCTGGGGGGTATGGGGGCATGTGAGGGGGTGTGAGGGGGAGGGTGTCTGACCCCTCCCAGCTCTTCCTGAGAGAGGAAACATCCATCTATCGATCGGAGGCCAGCAGGAGCCTGAATTTGATCCTTCCTTTTGAAACCAATGGATCAGCAAACCATCATGAGCTGGTGTTTTCTAAAAGCTCGGCACGGCCCCAGGCCCTAGCTGGGCCAATTCCAGGAAGCCTGGTCCCAGGCGGCTCTGTCTTGTCCTGGCCTGGAGTGTGGACAGAGGCTGCCCTGGGCTGGGGCTCCTGGCTGTGGAGGCCGCAGGCTCCCCTGCTCCTGCCCCTGCCCCACCGCCTCTGCTCTGCAAGGCCAGGCGCCCAGGCTGGCCTCCAGCGCCGGGTCTGGGTCCCCGGGGCTCAGCGTGTTTCCTGAAGAAGCTTCCTCAGGAAGCAGAGCTCCCCCATTTCCTGTGTTCCCAGAACTGGCAGGGAGCACAGCCGAAGCCACAGGCCTTCCAAGCAGCCTGGGCCTCAGGGAGGGCTCGGGCTGCCTGTGACCCTGGGCAGGCCCCAGCCCTGCCACACCTGTTTCCCCAGCCACCATCAGGGACGCATCTCCCCTCCCCTCTTGGGACCCAAGAACCAGCCTCCGCCCCCCACATCCCTACACCCCCGCCAGCGCCCTTCCCTCCTCCAGTCCCGGAACTTCCAGAGAGGAGTTTGCAGAACCTGTGTGGCCTGGTCTGCACTCGCTTGTCACAGAGGTTGAGGCTGGTGCCCAGCATGGACCCGGGCCTGGGGTCAAGTGCAGGGAGCGGCGGGGAGGGTGGGTGCTAGCACTCTCTGGCTGCCAGCAGGCCCTCTACCTCCCACCTGCAACACAGGCCCCAGACCTGAGAGCCTCGTCCAGCTGTTAGGATAGAGGGTAACTGGCCTAAAGCCGCCATCCTGCCTGGCTCTGTGGAGCCGCTCAGGACACACAGGTGTGGCCACCTACCTGAAGCCACGCGCACGGCCAGAGCTGGGTGCCTGTCTACATCAGGAGCCCCAGGGTGAAGGGTGGAAGGTGGAAGGCAGACAGAGGACTTTCGAGCCCAGCGTGCCCCTGTGAGCTGGAGGCCAGGGCAGTGGATAAAGCAGGGCTGTCCGCCCTCCTGCCCACACTCTCTCCCTTTCCCGTGGAATCGGGGGCACAGACGCTTGCTTCAAGGCACACATTTGCCATTTGTTCACGTAAGGCCATCACGTGGACAGTAACTATACTTTCTATTTTTGCGAACTAACTTTTAATGGGCACGGTGGCCCTCCCCCCAGTGCAGGGGCAGAGCAGTGACTGTCCTCCACTCCCAGCCACCCACCCGGCAACCTCTGCCCAGACCTGTGTTCCTCAGCCTCTCCTCTCTTTAAAAAGAAAAAGAAATCTTTTGTTTTAAATATGTTTTTATTGAGTTTTTGGAGAGAGAGGAAGGGAGACGGAGAGAGAGAATGAATATTGGTGAGAGGGGAACATTATCAATCGGCTGCCTTCTGCACAACCCCCACGGGGAATTGAACCGGAACCTCTTGGTTCCTGGGTTGATGCTCAACCGCTAAGCCACACAGGCCGGGCTCAGCCCCTCTCTTCTCTAAGAGCTCTGTCACATGCACATTCATGCCGCACAGCCTTCACGGGCGCATTGGAAAGGATCCCCAAGTGTGGCCTCGGGGCTGCTCTGTCCACTCAGCATTCCGTTCCTGAGAAACATCGGTGTGCCCGGCACGGCCAGGCTCGGTCCTGTCCTCTGTCCCGTCCTGTCTCGCTGGTGGGAACTGCTGCTCTCCATCCAGCACCAGACGAGAGGCCCACAGCCCTCCCCCCTAACTGCTGGGTTTCCTAATACCCACAGGCTGGTGGACGGAACGGCTCTCTGCCCAGGAATGAGTTGACCATCTTTCCTTAGGTTTATTGGCAAATGACTGCAAAATGCCGCATGTGACGCGGCCCGTTTTCCATCGGCTGTCGGCCTTCTCCTCTGGTTTGCAGGGTTCTGGTGCTGGTCCTGTTGTCCAAAGTGCTGCGAACCCCTCTCCCCAGGGTGTCGCTTACATTTCCTTAAGGTGGTTTTGATGGACACGTTCTTGGCAAACTCTCAGAGGTGTCCCGCCTTCCCTCTGGGGTCCAGGTCCCCCGCCTGTTGAAACACTTTCTCCAGAGCCCAAGAGCAGCAGGCTGGCGACTTCTGTGCCCGCAGCGTGGTGGCCTTGCCTCAGGGCACAGGGCCATGAGGAGTGTCCCCGGCTCCAATGCTGGCTTCAGGACAGATGAACTCCAGCGACCTTCCCACCTGGTGACAACTACACCCTCGAAAGGACCCTTCTTTGGGGCATCTCACAAAGGGGAAGGGGCCTCAAGGGAACCCAAAACAAATCAAACGAATGTGAGCTGCGCCCCAACTATCCAGAGTTCCCTGGGTGGCCCGAGCTGGCCAGGAGTACCCAGGTCAGGGCCAGTGTGCACCAAAGCCCGGGGGTCTGCAGGCCAGGGGGTGTGCTAGGCCAGGGCCAGAGCTGACCAGGCACAGTGCCCCCAAGGCCAGCTGGCCAAGGTGGACCAGGTCGGGTCTCAGCCTTGGACCTGCCTCAGAGGTCAGAGCTGCCAGGAGGTCAGAGACAGCCCCACCCTGTGCTCACAGGCAGGTGGCCAGCAGGAAGACACAAGACCAGGAGCAAGAGAGTGGGTGAAGCCTTGAGCCCAGCCCCTGGCACAGCCTGAGTCAGCACAGGCACAGCTGATAAGGCAGGCAGGGCAGGGCAGGGCAGGGCACCGGCTCGGGGACTCCCGCCTGCTGGACAGAGGAATTCAGTGCTGCAGCCTTGGCTCGGCTCGTGGATGGGAACGTGGAATGGCCACGTCGTGGCAGGCGTGCAGACTTGTCCACATGTGAACAGCAAATGTGACTGCAGGAGAGGGTGTCTAACAGCAGCCCATGGCTGGTCCCACCCTGGCACACCCAGAACATGAACAGGAGCTGAGGCAGGCCCGCAGAGCCAGATTCCCGTGGTCGGGAGGCGTGACCACACAACGCTCAGACTGTGCCCATTCTCGACCAATACAGGGTGCCTTCCCTCACAGAGCACAGCATCTAGGGTGCCAGCAGACCGCCCCACAGCCCTGTCCACAGGTTATGGTGCGCTCTGGTACAGTCATGCTGTGCTGAGACTCAGCATCCACACCTGGTCTCTTTGTGTCTCTGAGCCACAGTCTCCCCACCCAGGAACCCAGGCTGATAACAGCTGCACCTCTAAGACACAGGGGCGAGATAAACAGGAAATAGAAACAAAGACACATGTAAAGCAGTGCTGGCCCTGGGCGCCCAGGAAACGCCTGTCATCTTGTAACCAGACAACCAATGGGTCCATGCTGCCTGTCACTACTTGAGCCAAATGAGCAGAGACGGGTGAATCATAGATGAGTGTTTATTCCAATACTGCCGGCAGCATGGAGAGGAGGTCATCCACAACAACCTGCTCTGCAGCACCCATAAGTCAGCTGGGTATATAGCAGCGGTTCTCAACCTGTGGGTCGAGACCCCTTTGGGGGTCGAACGACCCTTTCACAGGGGTCGCCTAAGACCATCGGAAAACACATATATAATTACATATTGTTTTTGTGATTAATCACGATGCTTTAATTATGTTCAATTTGTAACAATGAAAAGACATCCTGCATATCAGATATTTACATTACGATTCATAACAGTAGCAAAATTACAGTTATGAAGTAGCCACGAAAATAATTTTATGGTTGGGGGTCACCACACCATGAGGAACTGTATTAAAGGGTCACGGCATTAGGAAGGTTGAGAACCACTGGTATACAGGGAAGGACAAAGTTACGTGGGGAAGTAGGGATTACAGGAATGGGGAAGTAGGCTATGCAGGCCGGGCTGGGACTCCATTGTTTGGGCAACAAGGTTGTTAATCTTTCTATAATAATAGGCAGTTCTTGAATGAGAATGGACTGCATTCCAAGGTTGACTCCCAGGTCCCGAAGGTACACAACTCCCAGGCAGGTCAGAATGTCCTTTCTGTAACCAACACAAGGCAGTCATGGTTAGCAGAGCATGGTTACTATTTCCCATAACCATGGCGAGTCCCCGATATTCTGTATTTGCCCCTAACAATCTGAACTTTGTTGTGTCCCCCAAATTCACATGTTGGAGTCCTAGCCCCTGCACCTCAGAGTGTGACTCTCTGTGGAGACGGGGCCTTTACGGAGGTGATTAAGTTAAAATAAGGTCACTGGTGTGGGCCCTAATCCAATCTGACGGGTGCCCTTTGAGAGGAGATTAGGACACAGACACACAAAGGGACGGCCTTGTGAGGACACAGGGAGAGGACTCCTCTTCACGCCAAAGAGGGAGCTGACCTCAGGCTTCCAGCCTCCAGGACTAGGAGGCAGCAAGTGTCGGCTGTTAGAGCCACGTGGTCCGTGGATGAGCCGCAGGAGAGCGCCCCAGTGGCCTTTCCTTCAGCAAAGACATCTCCACTGGCTGACCCTCAGGCTCCCGGAGGACCGCCTCCCTCAGAAGCAGCTGGAGCAGGCAGCAGGCGGGCTCCTGGGGGAGGGAGCTGAATGTCCTCAGATGGGGTGGTGGTTGGGGGAGGCCCATCCACAGAGGAGACCTGGCCTTTCTGAGGAAACCACAGGTGAGAGCAGCATGTGCTCCAGTGCAAGCTCACGTGTGCACATACACTCACACATGTGTGTCACACAGTGTTACACGGGATTCACCAGATGCTTTTGAAAAATATATCGAGCCCAAGTGACAGTGACGGAGGAGGGGGGGCGCCCACTGGCTGCTCTCAGGGTGCTGTGACGTCGGGAGGTGGGCACAGCCCGTCAGAGATGCAGGTGCCTTCCTGGGCCGACTGACGGCTGACCCCAAACCAAAGTGCTCGAGGTGGTAAAGGAAAGAAAACTGTTGCGCTAAAAGTGAGTCTTAGGAATCTGTCTCCACACGGGGCAGCAGCAGCCCTGAGCCACCTGCTAGTGTGGCTGCTGAAGCTGTCAAGCACTGGGACCAGCAGGGCCCGGCCCCCGAGGGGTTCCCCAGCTCTCTGTGCTCACCAGGCGTCCCCTTCACCCTCGGGCTCGGGATCCCTGCAGAGTCCCCGTCCATGGAGGCCTAACACCACCGTGTCACTGCTGAGTTACAGAAACATGAATTCACAGGACAAAAGGGCAGACGGTCCCAGGCCTCTGGGCCAGGCCCGGGTCCAGGCAGATGGCGCTGAGAAGCTGGGGCTCCGAGCCCCCATCACTCCCCTCCCTGGCTTCACTCACCTGAACAGAGGAGCCACTAGGAACACGACTTCACCGGGGCTTTGCCTCCCAGCTGCCTCTGCACACTGGGCACGGCCCACAGTGCTCTCCTGACAGCACCAATGCAGGACGACACTGAGTTGTTGCCATGACAACCATTATTGACTCATTTCCTCTTTCGCAGCCCCTCTCGGAACTCAGTGATTAAACACTCCCACCCCCGCTGTGGGGCTGATGCGCATCCAGTGTTTGAATTGGCTGCCCTGTCATGCCTCCCAGGCTTAGGACACGCGTGGCCCTGGTGGAGCATGTGGGTAGCTGGAGGGAAACCCGAGGGGTGCGGGAGGCCTATTCGCATCTACTCTCTTCTTTCCCACCCAATACCCTCCTCTGTGAGCAGTGCCCCCAGGAAGGGCCCTCCCTCCACCCACCTGGGGGCAGCGTCCCATCTCATTTCCTAGCAAAGCCCCCTGGTCACCTGACAACCATCCACTGTGTGTCCCAGAGGAGACCCCTGAGGAGGGTCCGGCCTGCGGTTTGCACAGAAACCATGTGCAAGGTTGGGAGGCAGTCCTAGCAGGAGAGGGGAGAGGGACAGAGGCCCCACGTCCCCCTTGGTGCACACATGCGTGCATGCACACACACACAGCAAGTATGGCCAAGCTCCCCCTCTGCAGGCCCTCCTGTAAGCCCCAGAGGAGCTGCTTGGTCTGGCCCCATGTCCGCCTGAGAGCAATTCCTAGTTTAGAAACTCCTCCTCGCCAGCCTTCCTCCTCTGTCTTCTAGGAAAGGCATCGCCATTGCTCTTGGGCACAGCATGGAGAGACATCAGCTCTCTTCAAACACGGGGAGATCTGCCCGGCATGGGTGGGAATAAAATGGTCCCTGCGGCTGCAGGAGGCCGCGAGGACGCAGGCAGCAGCCAGAGGAAGGCCATGGCCCTCCGAGCCGAGCACTTCTGAGGGGGCAGAGCTTCCACTCCACACGTTCCTTCCACCAATGAGCCTTAGCCCAGGGCACCGTCACATGAACCCTCCCAGTCTCACCCTGTCCCCTGGCACAAGAGCTTGCCACTGCCCTGCCTCCCACAGGCACAGCCGGGCACCCTCCTTCTCACTCACCCAGGCACTGAGTCCTGGCCGGCATGAGCTGGGCACAGAGCTCCGGCCCCGAGTCAGCCACTGGATCTGAGTTTGTCCTCCGGCACTCACGACTTTGCACGAGCTTCTCCAGGTTCCTGCGCCACCTGGGCCTCAGTTTCCTTTTTATACACTAAAGCTCTGGGCTGGCTCAATGATTCCCAAGTAACAGTATGTAGAACAGGAAGTGGGCTGGGGGCCTGGGGCCGGGCAGGCCTGGGATGTCGAGGTGCACGGGTGCCTCACTGGGGCTTCTCTGGGCCTTGGCACAAGCGGAGATCTGAGGGAGACGGATTGAGCTCCAGGGCCCAGGCCACTGGTCTGCACATCAGCCAACGCCAGGTCGCTCATGCTCGCAGCCCACATTCGGGAGACGTGGTGGTGGGAGGCACCAGCGCCACCGCACTGTGGGCTGTGGTTCTGCGCTGAGCCCCACGCCGCGCCGGGAGGCCTCAGGGGTCTTACACGTGACTGGAGAACAAATCAAGGCCTGGGGAAGGAGGCAGGAAGAGCCGCTTGGAAAGGAAAGCTTCAGTCTTCCACGGGCCACCTTCTTTTTTTAATCCTCATCCGAATATACGCTTTTATTGAGAGAGAGGGAAGTGGGGGAAGAGACATCCATAGAGAAACGTCCGTAGGCTGCCCTCCGCATTCTCCCGACCAGGGATCAAGCCCGCGACCTGGGTGTGTGCCCTGACTGGGAATTGACCCTGTAACCTTGTGGTGTTCAGGATGACACTCCAGCTGAGCCATTGGCCAGGGGCTTCCAGGACAGGCCTTCTTATCAGCCTCCTGCGATGGCTGGGGAGAGGCAGGGCCAGGGTCGGCCTTCCATGGAGGATGCTCTGCCATTCATGCTCTGCCTTCTAGAAGGCTCGCCCATGGGTGAAAAATACAGGGGCAGCAAATGTGAGGTCCCACAGCAGAGAGGAGCCGGGGCAGGTGTGGCTCGGTCTGGGCCACTCAGACCCGTCAGCAGTGGGCCTGCCTCACTTGGCTCCCAGCCCTGTCCCCGCTATGGCCTAGATAGGCCAGAGTAGAGGGGCTGACGGGCAGCGTTCCTGGACGGCAGGAGCCCCGCGGTGCAGTGATCTGCCCCATTATTCACTGTGTGGATGTGTGCCAGGCACTGTTCTAGGCCAGGACTGTCCTGGGCCAGGACCACAAGGCAGGCACGCAGGCAGCCTCCCTCAGCCTCCTCCGGCTCAGAGGCTCTGCAGGGCCAGGCAGATCTGTACCAGAGAACTGAGACGGGGGTCATGATGTGAGCCCTGAAATGTGGCAACAGCCCTTCACTGCCAACTCAGAATGGCTCTGTAATTCCAGATGTGAACCCAGATGCCAGGACTAAGTACATGGTTATGCACACACTCAGGCTTCCTAATGGTTTCCCAAGAAGGGATCTAGCCTGCAGGAAGATTCTAGAAACCAGCTTTCTAGGAAGAGCAGGCCTTGGTGACGCTTGTCTCCAGGAAGGGCAGACAGAGCTCAGGGAGAGGCTGGTGAAGGGCAGCATGGTGCCAGAACCTTCCGCTGCCAGGGAGCAGCAGATCCGGTGTCTGGGGAGGGACCACGTCCCAGTTCACACGGCCACATCCTTTTTGTTGTGTCCCCACATGGGAGAGAAAGAGACCATCGCTGTCTTGTCTCTTCCTATAAGGCCACTACCATCACCAGGGCCGCACCCTCATGACCTCTCACCTCCCACAGGCCCCACCCCACCTCCTCACACACACAGCCCAGAGCAGCAACTAAGGCTCACAGCCCTGGGGACCCTCTGAGGATCTGAGGAGAATGCACCCCAGCGTCCTTTGCCCAGGCCGGAAGTAGGGAGCATGTGCCATGCCAGGCAAGTGCTGGCCAGGCAGGCCTGGCAACCCACCGCCCTGTCCGAGGAGCCTGGCAGAGGGAGAACAGGCCACAGCTCGGGTGGGGGCCACACCAGGGGACCGTAGTAACTGAAGTGGGTGAGCCAGGGTCCAGGGCTCAGACCCTTGCCTCACAAAGGAGAGCTGCTCGGGTCACATGGAGAAAGGCTCTGGGCTATAAAGCTCTCAGATGCCAAGCTAGAGACTGCGAAACCCCTGCTAGCCTTTCACCTAATTGGCACAACCCTCTAGAAAACCGAGGGGCAGATGGCGGAGATATCGGAGGGAGGGACTTGTGAGACGCTGGGCAGCCATGGAGAGCCGAGTGAATCTCAGATGAGTCCACACCGTCAGGCACAAGCCAAAGGCCAGCAGGATGGCCAGGGGTAGAGGGGGCCAGGCCACCCCATCCAGCCTCCTCAGGGACCCTGCATCAGGACAGGCCGGCCCTGGCAGCATCACCTGCCCCCAGTGTGCACTGTCTGCAGGTCATCTGGGCCCCTGGCTGGAGTCCCCTTCCCTCCTCTTGTGTGCTTGGGGCATGCTAAGAAAACGCAGACAGGTTTTATTTTATTTTTATTATTTATTCATTATAAATATATTATTGATTTCAGAGAGGAAGAGAGAGAGACAGAAACATCAGTGATGAGAGAGAATCATTAATCCGCTGCCTCCTGCACATCCCCCATTGGGGATGGAGCCCACAACCCGGGCATGTGCCCTGACTGGGAATGGAACTGTGACCTCCTGGTTCATAGGTCAACTCTCAACCACTGAGCCACATCAGCCGGGCAGCACACAGATTTTAAAGGGAACCTAGACTAAATGCAATCAGGGAGAACATTTAAACTGGGGCAAAAACATGGAACCCGTTCCAAAGCCAGAGTGAAAACGGATTCAGATGGACCTCCTGCCCGTCTGTCACACTTGAGTGGCGGTCTAAGAATGGAAACTGTCAAGTCACGGGTGGAGGAGGGCCCATGGAGGCTAGTGACTGTGGGAACGGGCTCTCCTCTTCTGAGATGGGAGACCAACCCAGAACCTCACTCTCCCTCTCTTCATGGATTTGCTCCAGATGGGGCTCTGGGACAGGGCGCAGCCTGGTGAGCTGTGGGCACCGGCCTGGCCAGCAGCCCCTCTGGAGCCTTGAGAAGGGCCTTGTTCAGAGACTGTGATAGATCATTTCATTGATCCCCGGGCCCCAAAGACAGTACATGTAGATCTGCAAAGAACAGAAACAAGCTGAGCCTGGGTCAGTCTGCTTTTCTTGGTGTGCACATTCTTCAGTCCCGGGGACCCTGAAGCATGAAGGTGGCCTTCACCCGGCCAGGCGCTGGGCCAGGCCCTCCTCGGGCACAGGAGCAGAGCTTCCTTCTGTGACAAAGGCTGCCTCTCCTGGGCTGCCTCACAGCACAGCCCAGCCCAGTGTTCCAGAGGCCTTGGAACAGAGGAAGCGTGTGCTGAGTAGGGCAGGGGTTGCAAATGACAGGGAGGAGAAGCCACCCGCTGCTTGAAGTGCCCATTGTGCAAGCGCCAGCAGCCCAGCAGCCTGGGGATTAATACCGGAGCAGCCGGCTCTTGGCCCAGAATCAGTGTGACTAATTGGGGGACAAACAGGAAGGCTGTTCTGTTCACCTGCCCAGAGCTCGGTCAGGGTTTCCTACGGAGAGCAGCAGCAGCCCCAGAGTACAAGCAGTTTTGTTCCTTGCTTTGAGACTCTCATGCCGATGACGTCAACAGGGCCTGAGGTAGTGTCCGATCTGGACGGAGCAGGGGAGGAAGCTGGTCAGCAGGCATCTGAGACTCTAAGGCAGGGAGCTCTCGTCCCAAAGCCAGGCCTCCGTCAGGGACCAAAGCTATTCATTTCCCTTGTGACTCCTGCCCCTCTGACCTTAAGATAGGGCTTTTCTCTTGGCAACTTCCAGGAATGAGACTCTTCCAGCACAGCAGCGAAAACAAGATTAAGGAAAGGGAATTCCTGGTGTGTCCTGCAGGGTTCAGAGATGGCCTCCGTCCCCTGCCACAGCCTCCTCAGGCCTGAGCACAGTATGCTTGGTACAGCCAGAAACAGTTGACCAGATATGCATCCCAGTAACGGCGTGAAGGCTTTCAGTGTCAACTGAAGGGCAGAACACACCACCTGGGCCCACTGGGTGTCCCACAGGCCCTCCCATGAGCAGACAAACCCCAGGCTGTCCATCATGGGGACACAGAGTGAGGGGACATGAGGAGAAACATCCACTCTGAACCCTGTCCATCCCCCTCAGCAGAGGGCCCTGTCTGCTCAAAAAATGTTACTATGGACTTCCTTGGCTCTGCACAGGAAATGCGTGACCAAGATATCAGATAGAAAATAACCTTCCCATTGTGACCAGTCCATTCAGGCAGGACACAGGTAATGAAGGGCCAGCCCCTCATGAGGCCTCGGTGACCAGCCCTCTCCTCTGCTCCGTCTGCTCGAGAACATGACGGAGGTCTCTCCCTGGAGGACATCCTCCCAGGACATTGCTGCCTCAAGCCTTTTATTCTTTTATGTGCTTCCTTCTATTCCCGAACGAAATCTACACAGGAGGCTTGGGTTTTCTTATTTGTGGCCAAATTCCCACCAAGATTTCATGGCTTGGAGAACAGACATAACAGGGTAACCTGGCTGAACAAAGGGAAGTGTAATAGAGCCCACATGCAGGCACACAGGTGCACGTATGCTCACACAGGAACATGCATGCTCACACAGGTGCACGCATGCTCACATACACACAGAGCAGACAAGATATATGGCTGGATCTACTAACTGACCTGCCAGCGACATCATTACAAAGGCCTGCACTATGTCCACACCTGATTCAAGCAGAACATGTTTCGGGGTGGGGTAGGGTTGTGGGGACCCCGTGGTGTGTATATGTGGGGAGGGAGGGAAAGAGGGGGACAGCTCAGCAGCAACAGCAGATGCCACAGGCCAGTGGCAGCTGTGGCTTCAGTGAAGGTGCTCTGGCCATCAGGGACACAGGTCCTGGTCCAGAGGACAAAACCCAGAGCGTAAGGACACCAGGAGCCCAGGGCCTCACTACCAGGCAGGTCAGCACCTGGGAGAGGCCTTTCCCTTCACTCCCAGGAGCCAGGGCCCTGGGGGAGTCAACATGGGTGAGAAGTGAGATAGGTGGGAGAGAATCAGGCAGTGCTGGGCCAGCCAAGGGGTGAGGGGGCTCCAGGAGCTGGCTGGGTGCTCGTGTCCCCTCCATCCAAGGGAGCACCAGGGCAGGGCTCCCCCAGAAGCAGGTAGTACACGCAGGGGCTCTGCCTGCTCCCCAGGACCCTCAAGGGCACCTTCCTGAAGACCAGGAGGATCTCAGCAGTGAACAGTCCCGTGGGGCCACGCCCACAGACACAGCGCACCACCCAGGCTTCAGCAGGCAGGATCACAGCTCAGCTGGGCCAGAAAGGCCTCAGCACTCCCAGTGCCCGGTCAGAACCAAACCCGAACCACCTCTGACCAACGATCTAGGCCAGTGGTTGGCAAACTGCAGCTGGGCAAACTGCAGCTCGCGAGCCACATGCGGCTCTTTGGCCCCTTCAGTGTGGCTCTTCCACAAAATACCGGCTCTTCCACAAAATACCGACTTCTGCGCATGGGCCACGAAGTATCAATCGCACTGTACGTGCGCGCCCGCACATTGTGGAAGAGCAGGTATTTTGTGGAAGAGCCACACTGAAGGGGCCAAAGAGCCGCATGTGGCTCGCCAGCCGCAGTTTGCCAACCACGGATCTAGGCCAACACCTACTCCTGTCCCCATAGCCAGGAAACACAAGGAGGCAAGACACTCATCCCCACATAGAAACAGCCTCCTCCTTCCTCCCTGAGGAAGTGTGTTCAAATGCCAAAGTGTAGCACCAAGATTCTGGAAAACTCACTTCCCTGGAGGGTGGGAGAGAACACTGATTCATCGAGAAGAGATCAGTGTGCCAAGTACAACGTATAGAGGCAGCTAGTGTGCCCTGTTTTATAGACTGCCTCAGAAGCAGCTGTGATGCTTGAGGCCAGCTTCAGGTGTGTGCGTGTGGGCGGGGGGGGTTTCCTCTTTGTGAATTTCATGACAACTCAGGGATTTGCTCCACTCTGCCCTTATGTGATAGCCTCCAACTTCAGTTGCCCTACATTTTTCCTCTACTAGCATTTAAAGAACAAAAAGAAAAGTAAAAGCTCTGGCCATTCCTGCAGGGGGTCGCCTGGGCAGCACCTCTCCCTCTGCCCTGCCCTAGAGCCAGGGCTAAGCCAGCTATCTCCAGTCCTGGCTGGCGCGGAGCTGGTTTTCTGGCCTACAGCAGGTAAGAGAATTTGTCTGCTCCTGGCAATATTTGTCTAAACTCTTCGGATCTTAAAGAAATAATTATTCTAGGCAAAGGTAAGACAGGTCGTAGTGACCCTGTCAACAATTAGCTGTCTGAGACAAGAGTAATGTTAATTTTGCAAATTTACCTGCAGATACTGAACATACCTTTTAAACATCAATGTTTTTAATATTAATGACTAATCTACATTTCCCCTACCTTCCTAAGTTATCATGTGATCAGGCAGCCACGGGAGCCTGTCATGACCAACATATGCTGTCTAAATATCACTTGGGGTGGACAGAGGGTTAAATGGTGGATGTCTGGCTACCGTCCTCTGCCTCCTCTCCCTCCCTCTATGATCCCATAGACCTGCTGGTGGAACCCAGGGCATGCTGGCCAAAGAGGGTGCCAGGGGAATTTAAACCACTAGTCACCAGAACTGTGAAGGCCCAAGAACAGGACCAGACCCTCGTCTGGAGAACAAGTGCCCAAGGTGAAGATAGACACATACCCAGTGATGTCACATTGTGATTAAGAGCTACTAAATAGGGACACAGGTTCAAATTGCAGCTCTGCCACTTGGGTGGGCAGCTTAACATCTCTAGGCTCATCCCCTCACCTGCAGAAAGTGGCCGTGAGGACTGAGCTGGTGCAAATCAGACACAGGCCCTGACCCCCACCAGGACACTAAACGCTTCCTGTCCAGCTACAGGGCTGACGTCAGTGTGGGAGACCTTCCAATGTCACAGGAATCACGACACTACTAAATGCTTTTCCTGCCTGAGTGCCTGGCTACGTGCCTGGCACTGCACTAGGCCATACAAATTCAATAAGTGTTGAATCCTTACCACAGAAACCGTACAGGAAATGGCCCGTGTGCTTAAGTGCATTTAGTGAAAAGAAGTTTATCAGGTTGTCCAAGTGCTCCATGACTGCACGACAGCTAGGAACCACTGTTCTCAGGGTCTGAGTCAAGCAAAAAGCAAGGGGATTTCAAGAGTAGGTGGAAGCTGCACTCACCTGCTCCCAGTGCCACACCGAAATCACAGCTAACATATAGAGCGATCAGCCTGAATAACCAACTGAAGGCTAGCTGTAGTGGTATATTATAACCAAGGATTTACAGAAGAAGCCACATAAAGACTGGTAAGAAGGGTAGTGACATGGAAAGGGCTGGCCCTGGCTGAAAAGCTGGAGGGGTATCTTGGCTGCAAAACTCCTCTCCCCCAAGAGCATGGGATCTCAGCCCCCTGCAGGGATGCCCAGGGCAGGGCAACAGAGACAGGAAGGGACGCCTGTAGCACTTAATGCTGAAAATCTGAGGGTTCAGTCTGCCTAGGAGAGAAGAGAGTCTGCTAGAGACCCAGACACCACCTTCCCAGGGTCGAGCACTACTATTGTTACAGCACCAGCCTGGGGAGTGCATTGCCCTGTCCTCCAACTACAGATGACACCCTCTGCCATACTTGGCTCCTGCAGGGGGTCTGCTGGCTGCACCCAGCAGGAACCTTTGGGCTGCTCTTTTTCTGAAGAAGCTCTTGGTGGAGACTCAGACAGTGAATGAACTGTGTAGCTTTGGAGAGGGGACCATTCTCCCCTCTTTAAGAGCACAGAGTGTTCTGCCCCCCCTAACCTCTCCCCCCCCCCCCGCCCCACCTCCACCTGTTGAATCACTGGCCTGCCTTTCCATTCCCTGTGGCCCACCCTGCTGAGTTCAGTCCCTCAGGGGGATCAGAGTGCCCTACAGAGCTGGGACTTTGGAGTAAGTCAGGAGGCTTTTGTTTGAGAATCAGATGGGTGGGTGATGGGTTGTGTGGCTACATTATAGGGAAGAGAGCTACTCCCTATGTCCCCTGTGAGCTCAACCATGATATTCCAGAAAGGGGAATTATCCAACCCCCCCCCCCAGCGGTTTTCTGGCAACACTCCCAACAGGAGATTGGATCTGCCCTGAAGTCCCAGTAGCCCAGCCCTGTTGAGCTCAGTTCTCTCCTTTGTAGCCTAGAGATGCTTTTTTGTCATGCCCAGGTACCAGCTTGAAAGGGTTGTCAGTTCCAAAACTGAAGTTTGGTTCAACAACAGAGACATTTTTTTCTGTGAACAACTTGAAAAGAACTGAATTGTTTGAGATGGGAAACATTCGAGGAACAAGGTTTGACGGTATGACCCAAAGAGAGAACAAGAGAAATCCCCAGAAAAAGAATTAAATGAAATGGAAGCAACCAAGATACCAGATGCAGTGTTTAAAACAATGGTTATAAGAATGCCCAAGGGCCTTAGGAAGAGAACTGATGATCTCAGTGAGAACTCAGTGATATTACGTATTAAAAAGACATAGAATCCTGGCTGTTGTGCTCAGTGGTTAGAGCACTGGCCTGCACACACTGAAGGGTCATAGGTTTGATTCCCGGTCAAGGGCACATACCTAGGTTGCAGGTCCTATTCCTGGTCTGGTTGAGACATGTGTGGGAGGCAACCAATCAATATGTCTCTCTCACATTGATCTTTCTCCCCCCGCCCTTCCATTCTCTCTAAAAATCAATGGAAAAAATATCCTTGGGTGAGGATTAACAAAAAAATTTAAAAAATAAAAAGGACATAGAAACCATAACAAAGAACCAGTCAGAAATGAAGAATACAATATATGAAATGAAGAATATACAAGAAGGAATCAATAGCAGGTTAGATAAATCAGAATAACCTACTAGGACGGCTATAATCAAAAACAGAAAACTACAAGTGTGGTGAGGAGGTGGAGAATTTCAACCCCCCCGTGCACTGCTACTGGTGAGAATGTAAAATGGCACAGCCGCTGTAGACAACAATTTGGCAGTTTCTCTAACAGTGACACACAGAACTACCACATGATACAGCAATTTCTCATTTAGGTATACACCCCAAAGCTGCAGCATTACTCACAACCGCCAAAAGATGGGAGCAACCCAAGTGTCCATCAACAGGTGAATAGAAAGATATAAACACACTGTGGTATACAAGTACAATGCAATATTATTCACTCATAGAAAGAATAAAGTTCTGCCCAGCCAGCATGGCTCAGCTGGTTGAGTGTTGACCTGTGAAGCAAGAGGTCCCCGGTTCAATTCCCAGTCAGGGCACATGCCCAGGTTGCAGACTCGATCCCCAATAGGGGAGGTGTAGGAGGCAGCCGATCAATGATTCTCTCTCATCATTGATATTTCTATCTCCCTTTCCCTCTCCCTTCCTCTCAGAAATAAATTAAAAACATATATTTTTTAAAAAAAGAATAAAGTATGACTATGACACATGCTATATGACATGAATGAACCTTGAAGACATTACATTAAGTGAGATAAGCCAGATTGAGATAGACAAATATTTTATGATTGCACTTATATGAGGTATGTAGAGTAGTCAAATTCATAGAGACAGAGTAGAACAGAGGATACCAGGGCTGGGAGGGAGGCAGTGGAGGAACAGGAGTTATTGTTTAATGGGTACAGAGTTTTTGTTTGGTCTGATAAAAAGTTCTGGAAATAGATAGTGGTAATAGTAACACAATACTGTGAATGTATTTAATGCCACTGAATTTTACACTTAAAAACGGTTAAAAAGGTCAATTTTATGTTTACCATTTATGTTTATGTGGTAAATTTTATCACATTTTTAAAAAGTTGGAAAACTACAAATAACAAAAAACTAACAATAGTCATTTTGTCACACACACTAGCACATTCAAAGGCCTCCTTATTCCATGTTTTATTCTACATCTGAAGACACATTTATGTGGGCTCCTATCAGGGCAGGGAGACAGCCAGCAACTTTCAAGATGAGCCCTGTGAAGACAGAGGTATACCAGTTGTCTCTCCTCCTCCGCATCTGAGCCTGGACTTGGAAAGTACCCAGCCTTTTTTTTCTTTTAATATATTTTGATTTTTTACAGAGAGGAAGGGAGAGGCACAGAGAGTTTGAAGCATCGATGAAAGAGAAACATCGATCAGCTGCCTCCTGCACACCTTCCACTGGGGATGTGCCCGCAACCAAGGTACATGCCCCCAACCGGAATCAAACCCAGGACCCTTCAGTCCGCAGGCCAACACTCTATCAACTGAGCCAAACCAGTTAGGGCAGTATCCAGACTTTTTAATGTATTTATTCACTCCACCTTCTGAGCTTGCACACCCCCTACAGGATGCTGTATACTACACTGTGTCCTACACTCTACCAGGATCCCCACTGAGACCCTACACTGGTCAGAGAAGTCCTTCCCAAGTAGTCTAAGTACATACACACAAAATAAAGGAAATTCACCTGCAGGACTTCTAAGGAAACTGGTTAAGTCTATGAAAGTCTTTATCAACCATTTCCATTCATACTGATGTCATGGTAATACATCTAATGGGAGGTCTGACAGAAGCAGTGTAATGGGCACATCTACAACTTGTACTGAACCCTTCCTTAACCATGATCTGACTTCCAGCCTTGGGCGCCAATTTCCTCAGGTCCCAGACTGGTGGTGCTTGGTTGGTACTCCAATTTCAGAGTGCCAAGTGGAATAAGTGAAAACACAGGGCTATATAAATATCTGGATGAGAACTCCTTACAACATTAGGCTTCTCCCAATTCATGCCATGAGCAGACAGAACCAGAACCATCCACGAGGGTCCGCTCCTTCCAGACCCCACAGGTAACAGATTCGATTGGCAACAAGAGGCCTGCTCAGACCACCTGTGAGGGGCAGGGCATGGGAGGAGTAGTCTCACTGCAGGCCTGGCAGGTTTCACACCTTTATACAAAAGCTGACCGCACCACAGAGAGAAGAGTTCCTTAACTTAAATATAAGAGCAATTTTTAAAAAATTAAATTTTAAAAATACATGTACCATTGTACTGCTTTTGTTTCTGGTTTTAAAATTCATCAGAGACCTCAAACACTGTCAAGTACCTGCACATACTTTTTAAACTGCATTTCTTTAGATCTCTGGATGCAAAAAAATTTAAAGAATCCATGTTTTCTCCTTGACCCTCACACGAAAACAGAATATTAGAAAGGCTAGTCACTCCTTGAAACTGACCTTAAGTACTTTTCCTGAGATATACATTCAAAACATGTATTTGTCATGTTCCTTCATGTAGGAGTTTTCAGTAAGAACTCTTGCTATCCTTAGCACTTCCTTCTTAATCTCATCTATCTACTAACTAGCTAAACTACAAACATTCACAGGTTGGGCCCAGTTTCATTTCTCTCCATACGCCACTGACCCCACTTCAGCAAGAAAAAATCCTGTGTCTAGAGGCAGCACAAACTAATTACATTAGTTAGCTCCCATTACCTTATCAAACAACCAAAAAGGAAATGATACCATGCTAGAAAACGTACAAAAACACATCCTCAATTTTATTCACCAATAATCAGGCCCATGCAGCACAGATGGACCAATTTCTGCCTCCATGAATTTTAAATTGCTTTTTACAACTTTTCTCTGGCTCTGATGAGCTAATGTTTCACAATATGCTGGCTCGTGAAATTCAAGCAACTGTGCCTTCCCTTAAGCTCCTTCATTCAGCCTCAGCCATAAACCACACATTGCCTACAAAAGTCTACTTTAAAGAAAAATGAAATTATCCTAAAATGCCACACAGTAGAAACTGCTTATATACCTATCTGAGGCTGCCACAGTAAGGGGCACCTGCATGGGTTTTTGCTCGCACAGGACACCCGGAGCCCACATAAAACCGCACACGGAAGTCCTATTTACCCAGTAAATAATGTCTATCCTTCAACCAAAAATTACAAGGCACACTAAAAGGAAAAAGCACAGTCTAAAGAGACAAACCAGGCATCAGAACCACATGCTGAAGGCAGCAGCACCAGAAGAGAGGTGTGAACACGTTCCCTGACGTGACCTTAAGGAGTGATACAGATGCACTCCCACTCTCACACGTGCTGGTGTCTATGGGAAGTGAAGTGCATCCTCCTTTGTTCTTGCCAGTGGCCTACATGCAGACGAGAAGGAAACCTGTAGTGCGGGGACTCTGGTACACACTAGTGTACATCATTACACGGCATGCGTTCCAATCCAGGAGGCCCTTTTCATGGTATCTACACTAATAAAAGAGAAAAATGGTAATTGGCGTACGACCGCTACCCTTCCCATTGGCTAATCAGCATATCCTTATGCAAATTAACTGTCAGCCAAGATGGCGGCCGGCAGCCAGGCAGCTGGAAGCGAACATGAGGCTTGCTTGCTCCCGTGACTGCAGACTCCAACGTTCCCCGCCTGCCTTGCCGGCCTCTAAGCTGGCAGTTTGAAACTTTGTAACAAATATAGCCGGCTGGGATCTCAGAGCTGAAGTTATACATTGTTTCGATTATAGAACGGCAAACAAACCAGCAGCGGAAGCCTCAGAGCTAGAGCCAGAGCTAAAGCTGGCCCAGAAGAAAAAAAGAAAAAGAAAAAAAGGAGCGGTTGGGAGCTTCAGTCAAAACCGCCAGCCTGAAAGCAGCCCTCAGCCCCTCACCCAGACTGGCCAGGCACCCCAGTGGGGACCCCCACCCTGAAGGGTGTGTGACCAGCTGCAAACAGCCATCATCCCCTCATCCAGGCTGGTCAGGCACCCCAGTGGGGACCCCCACCCTGATCCAGGACACCCTTCAGGGGAAACCAGCCGGCCCCCAGGCCTCTATCCTATATAGTAAAAGGGTAATATGCCTCCCAGCACCGGGATCAGTGGAGCCTCGAGGCCTCCCGGCACCGGGATCAGCGTGACAGGGGGCAGCGCCCAAACCCCCTGATCGCCCTGCGGCTCTGTGTGTGACAGGGTGTGGCATCCCAACCCCCTGATCGGCCCTGCTCTGTGTGTGACAGGGGGTGGCGCCCCAACCCCGCCCCCTCCCGTCCACGGGCCCTGCTCTGTCTGTGACGGGGTAGAGCCATAACCTCCCCATCGGCCCTGCCCTGAGTGTGACAGTGGTGGCGCCCCAACCCCCTGATCCGCCCTGCTCTGTGTGTGACAGGGGGCGGTGCCCTAACTCCCCTATCGGACCTACTCTGTGCGTGACGGGGGAGCTCCCCAACCCCCTGATGGGCCCTGCTCTGTGCATGAGAGGGGGGAGCTCCCCAACCCCCTGATGGGCCCTGCTCTGTGCATGAGAGGGGGGAGCTCCCCAACCCCCTGATTGGCCCTGCTCTGTGAGTGACAGGGGGCAGCGCCCCAACCCCCTGATTGGCCCTGCTCTGTGCATCACAGGGGGTGGTGCCGCAACCTCCCCATTGACCCTGCCTTGAGTGTGATAGGGGGCGGTGCCCCAACCCCCCAATCAGCCCTACCGTGAGCGTGACTGAGGGTGGCATCACAACCTCCCAATCCGCCCTGCTCTGTGCATGACAGGGGGCGGCGCCCCAACTCCCCAATCAGCCCTGCTCTGAGCCCGACCAGGGGCTGCACCTAGGGATTGGGCCTGCCCTCTGCCACCCGCGAGCAGGCCTAAGCCAGCAGGTCGTTATCTCCCGAGGGGTCCCAGACTGCGAGAGGGCACAGGCCAGGCTGAGGGACCCCCCCTTCCCCCCCCCGAGTGCACAAATTTTTGTGCACCGGGCCTCTAGTTTGTTATATGAAACAGTGGACTTTATTCTGAGTTTATAAAGGACCCAGAACAATGTAAGGAGAGTTTTCCTACCAATCATTGTCAGATACAGCTTCCCAATTCAAGTTTGTAATATTTCAAAAAACAATAGTTGGAGCACATCAATGACTCTTCTGACTTTCTTTATTCAAAAATTAAAAAGGCACAAAAATATAGAACTAAAATGTCCAATGGCATGTGAACTAGCAAGTCACCAAAAGGTTTAAAGGTAAACTTGCATTTGGGGCATTAGTTATAATTACTAGAGAAAGAATGAATTGTTTTTCAATTAAATGTATCTCAGGGCTGGTGGTTACTTCATCTCCCATTTTGGGGGGACTCACGGGTCTCAGAAAGTCCCCTGAGCAGCAGGAGCCCTCGAAGAAGCCAGCACAGCTGACATGGCTGCTGCGACAGGATGGGTTCTTTCTCGGGCTCCCTTAACTCACCACCCACAAGTACCTTCACTTCCAGGGGGGAGGTGTGTGGATACATGTTCATTCACGTCCATCTCTAGTCAAGAACATCTGGCCATCTCTACCACATGGCCCTCGGTGATGGTTCAGAACACCAAGTGGGGGCCTGGGAAGGAGGAGGGACATGCCTATGCATCACACTCCAGAGCTCGGAGGTCATCCAGGAGCTCCTGGGCCACGGCCTGCAGGCGGGGGTTGCGGCTCTTGGACATGGCCAGGATGCGCTGCAGGGGCAGGGAGCTCCGGAGCTCAGAGGCCAACTTGGAGAAGACTTCTGGCTCCAGAACCACTGACTGGACAAGCCGCAAAACATGAAGACACACCTCTGCGTCTGGATCTAGGGGCAAGAGGTAACACTCTGGTTAGAATGAAACTCCTAATCTTGAGGTAGAATCTAACCCTCAAGGGTTCTTGAATTTTCTGAATGACAGATTTGACAGTTTTGAAAATTATGAGCTGAACTAGAAATTGCATCAATTCTTGATGTAAAAACTTAGCTCATAAGAGCAGCATGAAAAACCTCAATTGTCATCTATTTAGTAACATCCCGTCTTCAAATATTACAACCACATAACTTTAAAATGCTGAAAAATATGAGGGCTTTTCATGTTGTTGATGGTAATTCTATCCACTTGCAACACTGTTTTCAAAGGTATTACACTTTCACTGCAACAAATCCCTCAGAAACCACATATGGATGTGGCATCTGTGCAGGACACTGAGTTCCAGAGTCACAGGCCACAGCACTCACATTGTATTCCACTTTTCCCACATGAAGTACAGAACCTAGTAGCCCTCATATATTGTAGCAACCATTTAAAAAGCTAGACTGAAACAACAGTCCAACACAGAGTTTTTCCCTTAACCAGGTGGACCCAGCTCTCCTTATCATTTCTCCCTACCTGGAGCCTTTACTTCTTGATTGGATACTGGAACTGGAACCGGGCTCAAAATCAGTACCTCTTTCTTAGCACTGTTCTTAAAAAGCCTTTTAAGTACGTGAATGGAAAGAGTGGACTGAGCAAACCTTCACTGGGACCTGCCACAATACCAAGGCCCACCCAGAGCTTTCTCTATTGAATCAGAGCCCTTGGGGCATCGTAAGGACTGCTGGGCTAGGGCAGGAGAAAAGAGCCCTACTGCACCCTGGGCAGGGCAGGGATGTCGTTTCAACTCCAATAGGTAAAGAGCTTGGAAACTGTCACCCCACCCATATAACAAGAAAAGAGAAATAAACTGAGAATCAAAGACTTTTCTTGAAATGAGGTTGCAGGGTAATGACAGCCAACATCAGTTTTCCTAGAACAGAAACCACTGGAGCCTAAATGGATAGGAACATGTAAATGATCATTTTGACAAACTGCTGGAAGCTGGGTGTGGAATACCACGATAGTAAGAAACTTCTGGGGGTGTGGCAATCTTAGGGGGGCCTCCACATTCTTGTGGGTTTGATCTCCAAGAACCCCAAAAGGTTCTCACATGGTCTGGCAGAGGGCAATGAGGAGTAACCGTTCTGAAATACATCTAGGTTGCTTCCCATGACAAACTTTTTTTTTTTCCAGAAGAGACTAAAGTCTCTTCACACAACAAGAACTACAGGAACTACTAAAACAAAGGATGATAGCTGGGAGACTGAAAGGCACAGACTCTATCTAAGGAGGAATTCTTAGGGAAACCCAAAGGAAACAGGGGAAATGGTGAGAACAACTGGAATATGAAGCCCCTGGAGCCTCCATAGAACACAGCCCAACCCCTAGCCAGATTAACATAAAACCGCACACGGAAGTCCTATTTACCCAGTAAATAATGTCTATCCTTCAACCAAAAATTACAAGGCACACTAAAAGGAAAAAGCACAGTCTAAAGAGACAAACCAGGCATCAGAACCACACTCAGATAAGACAGAGATTTTGGAATTATCAGACAGGGAATTTAAAATAACTGCTAGAGGCCTGGTGCACAAAATTCGTGTACTCAAGGAGGGGTTCCCTCAGCTCAGCCTGTGCCCTCTTGCAGTGCGGGAGCCCTTGGGGGATGTCCGACTGCCACAGAGGCGGGAGAGGCTCCTGCCATCATTGCTGCACTCATCAGCCGTGAGCCCAGCTCAGGGCTTCTGGCTGAGCTGCGCTCCCCCTGTGGGAGCACACTGACCACCAGGGGCAGCTCCTGCATTGAGCGTCTTCCCCCTGGTGGTCAGTGTGCATCATAGCGACCAGTCGTTCTGCCGTTCAGTTGATTTGCATATTAGCCTTTTATTATATAGGATGATTTGGCCTGGCCAGCGTGGCTCAGTGGTTGAGAGTCAACCTATGAACCAGGAGGTCACAGTTCAATTCCTGGTCAGGGCATATCCTCAGATTGCAGGCTTGATCCCCAGTGTGGGGCATGCAGGAGGCAGCTGATCAATGATTCTCACTCATCACTGATGTTTCTGTCTCTCCTTCTCCCTTCTTCTCTAAAATCAATAAAAATATATTTAAAAATAAAATAACTATAATTAGGATGCTTAGGGCTCTGTATTAATCAGCTGCCAAAACAAAATAGTACAGACAAGGTGGCTTACACAATAGAAATATATTTTCTCACAATTCTGAAGGCTGATAGTTCAAGATCAAGGTGTCAGCAAGGTGGGTTTCCCTAAGGCCTTGTCCTACAGATGGCCTTTTCTCTGTCCTCACACATGCCTGGTGTCTCTCCTATGTCCTAATCTCTTCTTGTAAGAACACCTGTCAGATTGGATTAGGATTCACTGTAAAGGCATCATTTTAACTTAATTGCTTTTTCAGAGGCCCTAGTTCCAAATACAATCAGAGATACTAGGTAGGTTAGGGCTTTAGCATATGAATTTTCAACAATTCAGCCCATAACAGGCTCTAATGCAAGAACAGAAGAACAATGTAAACAGAGAGATGGAAACTACAAAAAAAAGAATCAATTTCAGCTTAAATATTCTCTCTTCAGAGAGTCATTCCCTTACCACCAATGAAATTACCCTGTCACCCATCATCCTGTCTTAATTCTCTGAATACCAATTATTCTATGGAGTTATCTTCTCTCCTCCCCCACTGAAAAGCTACAGGAAAGCAAAGACCTGTCTGTCTTGCCCATCACTCTATCTCCAATACAACAAATATCTGCTGAATGAATGAGAAGATTGTATTTTATGTGGTCAAGGCTGATGTAATATAAATGAGAAGGAAATTTCTGAACTAATAAAATAATTAGGCAAGCTGCAGAGACAGCAGTGTAGCCCTTTAAAAAGGGCCAAGTAAAACAAGCCACTGGAGGTCATAAATGAGACACACGTAGTCAAGGGTGCAGCCCTACAGGAACAACTTCACGGTGACATCATCATAAGGAAACAGTTCAGTGACAGCACTGGAAGGGAACACAGACTAAGGGAAAGGGCAAATGGCTTGTAATATAAGCACCCAAACTGTACAGGGGGAGAATAACATGGAACTCAGGTCCATTTGGGCCACAGATTAACAAATGCTGAGTTATAATGACACAATTTCTCTTTTAAAACAACCATGGAAAACCTAATTACTTGAGACTGAGAACATCCTCACAGATGGCTCAATTTTGGGTTTAGAAATGGGTAAAGCAACTTGACTGAGAAAGGCATTCACCAACACAGACATGACACAGATGTCAGGATTACTTGACAGGAGTTTTCAAGAGCCTCCACAAAAATTCTTAACATGCTGGAAACAGATGAAAAAATAGAAAGTCTCAGCAAAGAAATAGAAGACATAAAGAACAAAATGGAAACATTATAACTGAAAAATACAATAACTGAAATTAAAAACTTGATGGAGACAGAATGGAGGAGCCGGAGAAAAGAATCAGTGAACTGGAAGATGGGACAATAGAAATTACCCAATCTGAATGACAGGGAAAAACAGAGCCTCTGTGTCCAGTGGGACTATGGCAAAAATCAAACACTCATGTCTTTGCAATTCTGGAAAGAGAGGGAAAGTCAGCAGGGCTGGAAAATACTCCAAAAAATAATGGCTGAGATTTTACTCTATTTGGCAACAGATACAAACCTACAGATCCAATAAGCTGAGCAAACGCCAAACAGGATAGACCTTAAGAAATATGTGCCAAGACACATCACAGCCAAACTTCTGAAAACTAAAGACAAAGTCTTGAAAGCAGCAAGAGAGAAATGACACCTCATTTATGGGAGAAAAACAACTTAATGATACTAGATTTCTCATCAGAAACCAAGGAGGTCAGAAGCAAGTGACTCAATATTTTCCAGGTGTTGAAGCAAAAGAATTGTCAACTCAGAATTCTTTACTTAGGGAATATGTCCTTCAGAAATGAAGGGGAATTCAAGACATTCTCTGTTGAAGAAAAATTAAGAGAAGCTGCTACAGACCTACTGTAAAAGAATGGCGGGTCACACAGAAACTCATACAGGAATGTTCATAGACGCATTTATCAGTAACAGCCTGTTGAGAGTGTAGCTCAGCTATTCCGTGGTATTACTGCCTCACCTTCCCTTTTGTTTGGCCCAGCGGGGCCCTAAACTAACACTGGCCCTCATGCAAGGTATGTCCTAGATAATAGCCCAGAAAGTCACAAGCAAACACATGTCCTGATACAATTTCTCCAGTATCCTAAGACCAACAGTCTCCCCTGCCTCCCAGCGGTTTCCCCTACGTGCCCCTTAGGTAAGACCTTTGTGGGGCTTACACAAACCCCACTCTTTTGGTTGGAATTGATGAATCCAGTCTTAGTCTAGGAACCTCAAAGCACTCCACCCACAGACCCTAATAAAGGTATGAATGAGCCCCAGGTCCTGCTCCCTGTGTGCACTCTGCCCTGACCTCCCGGTGTGGCCCCTCCAGGCGTGTAGGGTACCTCCTCCAGGACCTGTGGCTAATAAACTCTTTTTCAATTCCCCTTGCGATCCATTGTTGAACCACAGCTCACCACCCAGCAACCTGCATTTACCAAGTTTTAACTTGACAATTTACCCAGTCTAAAAGTGGAAACAACACAAGTGTCTAAGTGATGAATGGATAAACAAAATGCAGTACATCTATACAATGGAATACTATTCAGTAATGAGAAGGAATGGATAATCCTTGAATACATGCTAAATGAAAGAAGCCAAACATAAAAAGCTACATATTATAAAATTTCAATTTTATGAATTGCCCCAAATAGGTAAATCCATAGAGACAGAAAACAGATTAATGGTTTCCAAAGGCTGGGTGGAAAAAATAATGGGGAGTGATGGCTAAGGGGTATGGGGGTTTCCATGGTAGTGATGAAAACATTCTTAAATTAGATGATGGTGATGATGGTTGCACAACTCTGTGATTATCCTAAAAACTAATGAATCATGCACTGTAAGTGGTTGAATGTTATGGTATGTGCATAAATCTTATGTACAATTCAAAAAGTTCTGACAGATGTACACATCCATGAAAAAAACAATCCCAACAAGATCAAGAACACTTTGGTACTGCAAAGCTCCCTCACGGCCTTCCCTTCCAGCCAGTCCTTACCTACCAGCAACTGATGTCCTGATTTCTATCACCACCGCTTAGTTTTGCCTGTTCTTGAAAAACGTACATAGAACCACACATTTTTTCAAAAAGCACTATTTCATTATTAAAGCTCAGGCAAATCAAATCAAATAAAATAATGTTCTGCTTGTTGTTTTCCTATATTTTTTATAAATTTAGTCCCCTCTTGACATTTGGGGGTATTCTCACAAAGTGTCCTACTAAAAGTTTGGATGGACACGGAATCAATGCGTCATATACGTCTCTTCCCAAACAGTAAGTAGACAGATTTCTTTGTGAATATCTGTATTAGATTTAGTCATTTGGGAGTGGGGAGAAGATGTGAGGGGAAGAGAAGCTATGCTAACAGGGCACCAACAATTATAAACCAGTAATGCAATTTTAACAAGCTGATCAAAGAACTCTCTGGGTGACATCCTCCTCAGCTCTGCACTCTCAGTGACTGGTGTCTGTCCCAGACCCTCTCGCCCACCACCCCTCACGCCCCTTCCTATTCTCCAGACACACACTCACCACCACGGACTTAGCTCTATGGGTCCCAAACGGGGCTCTTAGACACGAGTTCCCTAGATGGTGACAGGTGCTTCCGTCTACCCCACACCACCCCCTCTGGGGAGGAAAACATGGGACAGGAAAAAAGGCCCTCTGGGAACTAAGCTGTGGCTAACTAAGGACTAGAAGACAAGGAGATGGCACTGTGATAGCTCTTGTCACAGGCACTGACTCCACATGCCACATTTCTCAAAAGGCACTCACACTGACACAAAGAAAACTTGACAAAGCTCAGGATTCCCTGACAGCTGACCTGGCTCCCTAAGGCACAGCTCAGACACACTCTCACACATGCTCACAGGGCCTTTCTGTTCTCAGTCATTCTTAAAATTAAAACAAACAGTCTAACTTTACTTATCAAGGTAACCATCCTTGTTTTCTAAATTACTGCATTAAATGCATAAACTGAAATATGAAGTGAGCTGCGAGTTCATCTCCATGACAAAGTATCTCACAGGGGTGACGTATGTAACCTGACATCTCCCCACCGTCACTTTAGCAAAGCCAGCCTTTGTTTTCTCATGTGTAGACTGAATGTTTAATCATCTACATGGTTACTGTAGAGACTGAATAAGGAGACACATCAAAGTGTCTATCGAGACGCTGCGCACATAGCTGCATTCCATAAATAGCATTTCCAAACTACACAGAACAAACCTTCACCCCCGCTCTCCACCAGCAGCCCATTCTCACCACACAGAGCAGCGCCACCCCCACCTCAGAACTCTCGCACTGCCCATCCCCCTGGGCAACATGCTTCCCTAGAAACCCTGGAGCCAATGTCCCACTGCCTTCAGGTCTTTGTGTGGAAGTCAGCTGCTCAGTAGCCTTCCGTGAACATCTTAAAATAAAACCAAGAGCAAACACTGCCTCCTATTCCCCTTCCCTGCCTTTTTTCTCAGTAGCATTAAAGATCATAAAACACACTGTATGTTTTCTTATTTATTTTCTCTACTGTCTCTCTTCACTCACCAGCTCCATGAAGGCAAGGGCTTGAAACTGTTTGGCTCGCTGCTGTATCCCCAGTGCCAGGAACCGTGCCTGCACATAGTAGGGGCAAATCATAAAGATCTTTTGAGTGAATTAAGAGTTTCCAGTGACAGAGAACAAAGGAATTGTGGAATTGAAAAGAAGAAAACACTGCTGCTAGGAGTAAATCTAATGAAAGATAGTCAAGATCTCTATGCAGAAAACAATATACTATTGAGAGAAAGATCTAATCAGTGAGGAGATATATCATGTCATGTACTAAAGTCTCAACACTGTAAAGATTTCAGTTTTTGAAACTAATCTACAGATGCAATTTCAATCAAAATCAAAACAGCTTCCTTTGTGGAGCTTTACATACAGATTCTAAAAATTACATGGAAAGGAGCCAACAATAGCAAAGGCATCCTTGAAGAAAATTAAGATAAGAGAAAGTGCCTGTATGTCTCTAAAAGAGAAGATGTGGTAATGCAAAGTGACGGGGCTGAAATGGAGAGCCCAAGCACGTGAGGAATGCTATTAAAGGACAAAGGCCACTCTGAGCAGCCTGGGGAAAGGACAATCCTGCCCATAAATGTGCTGGCCTGCAGTTATCCATATGGAAAGAAAATTAAACTTGATCCCTACCACACAGCATACCACGTGTCAGGGAGATATGGCAACTAAATGCGAAAAGCAGAAAGAGAAGGCTCCTGGATGACAGAGAACTTCTGACTTATCAAAAGTCACCACTAAGAGAAATAAAGCAAGACACGGAGTGGTAAAATATATGTGCAACTTTTACAAAACCAACTGAGACCCTGTTCCAGAATGTAAAAATTAATAAGTCAGACAACCTAACAGAAAAGTAGTAGGAGAGTAGAATAGGACTTGACAAAAGAGGGTATCCAAAAGGCCAAGCATACACAGAACTCATCAGAAAAATAACATTAAACCACAATGAGGTAACATCTACCCCAGCCGACTGGCTGAGGACGGAGGCCTACAACAGCAGGCATTCATGCTGCTGGTAAAATTGACACCTGGTACAACCACTTTGGGAACAGCCCAGCATAAGCTACTAGAGTTTGAAGACATACACTTCCATTGATCCCAAACTTCCATTTATAATTGGTGCCCCCAAACAGGAAAATATGCATGTTTACCACAGGCAGGTTCCAGAATTTTGGAGCAGCATTATTTGTAAGACAGAAGCAACCCAAATGTGCGATCAGAATGACAAGTGGCCCAGCTGATATAAAGGAATCCTGCACAGCAGTGAGTCTCAGCTGCGGGTGGGCACTGTAACCCTCCAGGGGATATTCTGAATGTCAGTTTTGGTTGTCATAACTGGGGAGTGAGTAGAGGCCAGGGCTGCTGCTTACCATCCTGCAATGCACGCTGACGGCCCCACCACAGAGAATGATGCTGCCTGTATGTCCACAGTGCTGAGACAGCCTGCAGTGCAACAATGAATGTGTCTCCAGGGACTGGCAGCCCGTGAGGAGCCTTGCAAACAAAATGTGAATGAAAAGCCAACATAAAAGCATGATCCCACTTAGATAACATTCAAAAATGGGAAATAGGCAGAAGAAAGAGTGACTAGGAGGGTGCTGGCAACTCATCATTTCTCAGTCTGGGTGGCGTTAAAAAATGTTCCTTTGTGATAATTCTCTCAGCTTCACTTTTATGTTTTATATATTTTTCTCTAAGTATGTGCACTTACTAATTTTGATAACAGAAGGGAAAAAGGAAGAAAGGGGAGAAGGCAGGGAGGGGACAGAAAGACAAATAACAATTTGCCAAAGTCCTCCCAGAGAAGCCCTTCCCACACCTCCGGGCCAACAGACCTCCTGCTGTCTCCCAAACCTGACAGACTGGCATGGGGGTCAGCCCTCCCAGCGCACCCACTAGGGTCCACGCTAACATCTCTTCTCCTGGATCCCTCCTTGCTCTATCAGGGCCCCGTTGCCAGGTTCAGGGTCCAGCTCTACCACTTGATCCCTGGTGGCAAGAGTAGTGGCCTCACAGGGCTGGTGAAGGGATTATGTGAGTTAAACACCTGTAACATGCTCAGGATAAGGCCCAGCACAGAGCAACACTGAGAAATGCTAGTTATCATCATCTCATCAAGTATTCTATACTGTCTCAAACTAGTTCATTTAAGTATTGCCTTCTATGATGGTTGATTTTATGTGTCAACTGGACTGGGTTAAGTACAGAGCTGGAAAACATGGTTTCTGGGTGTGTCTGTGAAGGTGAATCCACAGACTGAGTAACGATCACTCTCACCAGTATGGATGACATCATCCAATCCTTAGAGGCCTGAACAGAACAAGAAGGCGGAGGAAGGGCAAATTCACTTTCTCTGCGTGAGTGTGATGTCAGCTCCTGCCTCCAGACATCAGATCTCCTGGTCCCAGGCATTAGACTGAATGACATGCCTGGCTTCCCTGCCCCTCCACTTTGCAGAAGGCAGACCTGGGGACTTCTTGACCTTCATAATCACATGAACCAATTCCTGTTATATCTCCTCTTATGTATGGATGGATAGACGGACGGACAGACAGATAGACACACAGATTCTATTGGTTCTATTTCTCTGGAGAATCCTGATTAATATATCTTCTCTGCAAATTTCAAGTTCTTTAACACAGACTACAAGGCAGTAACTCTGAGACCCAGATCCAGCGCCATGCACTCCTGATGCTCACGTCTTTGCCGACTGGCTGACACTGCACCTGCGTCACAGGGAGTCCCACTGCACACAATGTGCATCTGGTTTCCAGGCAGGCAGGAGGGCTGCTGTTCACATCCGGCAGCAGGAACCTCTGCACCTGGGACAGGTCGGCCTCAGCTGACTGTCTATTAGACTAAAGTCTGAGTCTGACCGTGGACAAATTCTGGAAATAAATAACACCTAACATGCTTTTAAAATAAGCTACACATCACAGCAGCAGCTCACCCAGCCATGAAACGAATTATTTACTTGGTTTTTCCTTTGTTGCCTGCAGGTCTTTTTCTTTAGGTTAAAAAAATAGGTGCCTTGCCTTAGCCGGTTTGGCTCAGTGGATAGAGTGTCGGCCTGTGGACTAAAGGGTCCCGTGTTCAATTCCAGTCAAGGGTACATGCCCAGGTTGTGGGCTCGATCCCCAGTAGGGTGCGTGCAGGAGGCAAGTGATCAATGATTCTCTCTCATCCCTCTCCCTTCCTCTCTGAAATCAATAAAAATATATATTTTTTAAAAAGGTGCCTCGAATATCAAACTGTAATGTAAAAATATCTCTAAAGCCACAGTGTGTCCTCAATTAAAATCTAAGTAATCCAACTCATGTCATGTACACTACTTTTCCAAGTGACAATCAAGCATTTAGAAAATCTCTTACTTTGCCATGTTCTTTATGAATCTCTTTAGCTATCAATGCATGTTTCCCAGGTGGCAACTGTTCTTGCCCCTACAATGACATCTGATTATTTCTCTCAGGTTACTACCATACCAACCAGCCCCTATGTATAAATGAAGATGCATGTTACTCCTGACAGAAACAACACAAAGGATTTCTCTGCAATTACTTCTCTATGATGGAGGAAAAATTAATTGGATCAAAAAAATCCCATTAAAATAAGAACAAAATCCATTTTCACAAATCAACCAAAACTCTTGTTCTAAGTCTCTAACCAGAAGACAGTTACTGAGCCGTAAGCATGAAGACAGATGAGATTAGAGATGTTATATTGCCACAGGAGCCCCCTGTAAGAGCAGCAGTTTGAGTTAATTTCGCACTCTACTACAGGAACAGTGAGCAAATACTTCTGAGTGCTCCCTGCAGTGCTCTTGTTGTCACAGGCTGACACTAGCGGATGGGCTCTGTAGAGTCCAACACTGTGCCCTGTCCTCTCTCAGAGCGCATGTTCTCTATGCCTCTCTTTGAATGTGGAACAGGGGTCTCAAACTTTACATTCACCAAACCAAACTCCATCCCCCTACCGCTCCTCCCCAGTACTCCCAACAGCACCAACCGCTGACCCCAAAACCTAAGTGCCACCCTGGACTTCCCTCCTTCATATGCCTCGCCCTTCAAAGTGTACCTTAAGTCTGGTCACCTTGATCATCGTCGCTGCTACCATCCTGGTCACACTGCCACCATCTCCTCGGCTAACCTCTTACAACTGCCTTGACTCCTTTTGGCCTCCCCAACAGCACCATAATGAGCTTAGTAAACAGTCCATCAGCCCAGGGCCTGCCCTGCTCAAAGATCTGTCCAAAGTGTTCTCAGCTGTACACTGACCATAAGGCCCAACTCTGACTCCTCTCCTGCCATTGCCACGTCCTCTACAGCCACACTGGCTTTTCCCACTCCCATACTCTCACTGCCCATGGCTGCTGCAGGGCCCTCAGCTGCCTGTCCTTGGCCCATGATGCTCTGCTCCCAGATCTCTGTATGCTTGTCCTTCACTTAAGTCTCCACTCAAATACCTAAAGAGCAGACCCTAAAGCAATGGTTCTCAACCTTCCTAATGCCGCGACCCTTTAATACAGTTCCTCATGTTGTGGTGACCCCCAATTTCATTGTTACAAATTGAACATAATTAAAGCATAGTGATTAATCACAAAAAACAATATGTAGTTATATATGTGTTTTCCAATGGTCTTAGGCGACCCCTGTGAAAGGGTCTTTCGACCCCCAAAGGGGTCGCGACCCACAGGTTGAGAACCACTGCCCTAAAGCATGGTCACTCTTGAGTCCTCATGCTACTTCACAAATCAACCAAAACTGTGTTCTAAGTCTCTAACCAGGAGACAGTTTTTGAGCCGTAAGCATGAAGATAGATCAGATCTTTATTTGTATTATGTGATACACACCATTCTACCTGTTCATTGCCAAGTCTCTCCACCTGAATATAAGTTCCACAAGGGAAGGACTCTGTCTTGTTAACTTTCAAACCTCTAGTTCCTAGAACAGGGCTTAGTGCTCAATGAATACTTGTGATAAATGAGTTGCCGAGTGGACTCCAAGCCACAGCACACCCTAACCAATGCACCAGCCACCTGAGGGACAGGTAAAGCCCCCACAACTACAAAGTCAGGTAGAGTCTCCTACCACCAAGGGGCGGGGGGGTCAGATAGAACCCACCACTGCAATGAGGGCAGGCAGAGCCCTCAGCTCAGCAATAGAGTCTGTGCAGGGGATGTTGAGCCCCTGCAAATGTACTTTGTGGGCGTCAAAAGAAATACAACATCTAGTCTCTAGTCTCTTACCTAGTTAGAGATTAAAAAAAAAAGTTCCAGGCCATTAACAAGCAACAGATCAGAAAGTGCAAATATGAGTTTGTTTGGAACATTCACCATGGGGCTCTGAAAAAGGAATGATCAGACTTGGGGACAGGATGTCTAGAAAGGCTCCTAGAGAGTGGTTTCAAGTTGGATTCTGAAGGTCTGGGAACAGAATGCATCTTACCTTAGATGACTGGGAGATGGACTAGAGAAACTTTACAGAGTAGTCTATTTTATGTTTCTAATTTTTTCTTTCCAAAATCAAAAGAGAAGTTATTACTCCAACTATTACAAACTGAAACTCCCTCATCTTGGCTTCTTGCATTAGCTCGTCTGTTTCTGAATTACATTCTAGCAACACATTCCTCACTTGCCTCCTTCCAAAATCACTTCTCAACTTTTCAACACGATACTTTAGACAACAGATCACACACAGAGGGAAGTGGAAAAGGTGTTATTTAGCCCAATGAGGAATTTACTCCTTTTCTAAAATACACTCGTGTGGCAGATGGGTCAGCTCTGATATATATGCAGAGCCTGAATCACAACCAAATTAGTCCCACTTCAACACATGTCAAAATACATTAAAATAAGCAGATGTCAGTAACCGTAACAGAAATACCACTGGCAAACACAGAATCCTCAGGAGGGTGTATCATGTATTAAATGGAAGCAACGAAGAACTTTTACATTTCAAATTAAATGTAGTTTAATTTATAAATTCAGCACGGCCTAGGAGAAAACACACAAGCTCAGGTGGAGGGCCACGATATGAGCACCAAATACAGTGCTTCTAATGAACTGGCCTTAACAAGTATGGTGTCCATGTTCTCTGAGGCTTAGTTTCCTCGTCATAAGCGGGAAGTACACCCATCTCAGAGCCTCACAGCACACTAGGTGACACATGTAAGCTTGTGCCAGGTAGAGCTGATACTCAGTAAGTATAGCTATTAGGACTCTGGCTGTTGTGCCTCCTTCAGCCACAAGGATTATCACGTATCTATAACCTGACAATTTAGGCATCTTATCTGAAAGATCTAAGAATTACCTTTTGGTTTGGGTTTCCAGTATGAGAGTTTGTGCCAGCAAACATGTTTTTATTTACTGTGATGGGACAATGTAGGGAGAGGCGGGGGAAGGGTGTGAAGAGGGTGATGAGCATATACAGCCTGCTCCTAAATGCTTTCTGAGGAGGAGGAGGGCCAGAACCCCAAGGAATGCATGAAATTTACCCATTCCACAATTTTCTTCACTGGACTTTTGCCCTCACATGAACAGGAAAAAAGACTGAAAGAAAAGCAAAAAGCATCAGTAACCTGTAGGATAATATCAAGCATGTCAATGGAGTCCCAGAAGGAGGGGGGAGAAAACATAAATAAATTTTGAAGAAATGGGCACAAATGAGTGAATCCATTAGTGAGTGAACGGAAGAGAAAACATGCCCACCAGAAGTCGCCTGTTCCATCCTTGCATGGCTGAGCAAAGCAGGGTTTGATCCCAGCTCCCCCGTTTTCTAGCACTATGACTCCAGAAAAACCATTTTCTGAGAGTCGCTGCCCAACGTAACGGGTGGAATGAACGCAGCAAACTTCAGCATGTGCTGGAAGGGTGAGCCCCACATACGTGCGGTGGCCCAGGACAGTGTGCGGTCCAGGGGGTGGGTTCCCCCGGAAACTTGTAAATAACACCCCTTCTCTGAGTGAGATGAGGAAAACCCCATACTTAGAATGATAAATTAGGAACCTGACTGAAAATATGAGCAGAGAGTTGTGGACCCTGTTGCAATCTCTGGAGACCAGATCAAAGTTCTTTCATCCATCAGATGAATGCTGATGGAACAGATAAGCCTCAAACCCCAGGTCTCAGCTGAGTATAACAGGACTTGGTGTCTGCCCTTACAGGGCACAGACAGTATGACTGTAATGGTGGGCACCCTGGTGGGCAGATCATGCAAAAATGGAGAAGCTGGTCAAGCTCAAGCATGATATAAGGTCGCACGCAGAGAGGCAGTGCTGGGGAGGCTGCTGAGGACTGTGCAGAACATGGCCTGTCACTGGAGCCAAGCTCCATACTAAGAGACTGGGGTGACTCCCAGGCTTCCGGGCTCATCTGCCTCCATGCTCTGCACATCCTTCCCATGCTCTGGGGGCAACTCTGTGACAGCTAGTTTGGCTCGCTAAGGAGTCAGAAGCTAGGAAGAAGGTGCTCTGGATGGGGATGAGAACAATCACCAGCAATGACCTTCCCGGGGTCCACTACTCCATTAGCCTCTTGCTCTATAAGCCTCAGTTTCTCTGAGTGAGTGTGACCTGAGGCAGCTTTTCATTATCCAGATCATTCCGGGGTCCTGAACAAGGAAGAAGGCCCAGACCATGAGCCCTCAGGTCTCTTGGCAGACTGCCACAATCAAGCCTTCCACTGGAAATCATCAGTCACTTTACCATGCCCTTTCGAACTACTGATAATTCTATTTGGCACTTAAATTTGACAAAAAACAATCCACTGACCTCTTATCAGTCAGTTGCCACACACTGGCTGGCACCTCTGAAGATATCCAGCAAATCTATGAGCTGGGTGTTTACTTTGGGAGCAATGGTTCGCCCACCTTTTTTGGGCTAAAAAACATATATATTAAAATTCTGATAAAAGCTACACCCAACCCCCTCGAAGATGCCAGAGTTACATTCTGGCTGGGAGGGTAATGCAGCCTCGAGGAGGAAGCCTGCACCTGCTGGATTAATCTTGGTCTCCCCCCTTGGAAATGCCTTCCTTGCCTCCCTCAGCCCTCTAGGCACTGCTGGAACATGGCTAAATGGAGCTGCTTTCCTGCTGATGGTGGCTAAGGAGGGCCAGCAAGACCAGCCAGCAACTGTAGCCCAGACTGACAGAGCCCTGGGCAGGAGCAGCGGGAGGCCTTCCCTCCCCTTCTCACTGCTAATGGACTTCCCACTATGCTTTTAAAATACCCTGTTCATATTTTCTTTCTGATTTAAGAACTGGAACTAAAAATCTTTGGACCTCTAGGGTTTGGTATTTTTCAAAGATTATAATGTATTCAGATCATAATCCATAGGTCAGAGCCTCATTCAGACTCATGAGCACCTAGTCATTTTAGAACCTAGAATCTAGGTGCTGCAGTACAATCTCTTCACACTAAAAATAAAAGCAACTTATTTCAAAGACTTCACATTTCCACAGAGAAGTCATAAACCTGCTTTGAGAGCTACATTCTTCACCTGGGTCCCAGACTCCCCTCTACCTGGTCCTCAGACTCCCCCCTCCACCTGGGTTCTCAGACTCCCCTCCACCTGGTCCTCAGAATCCCCCCTCCACCTGGTCCTCAAACTCTCCCCTCCACCTGGTCCTCAGACTCCCCTCCACCTGGGTCCTCAGACTCTCCCCTCCCCCTGGTCCTCAGACTCCCCTCCACCTGGGTCCTCAGACTCCCCTTCACCTGGTCCCAGACTCCCCTCTCCACCTGGTCCTCAGACCCCCCTCCACCCGGCACACAGACTCCCTTTAGGAACTCTAAGAAAATGTATCTTTCCTGCTGCAAGACTGGGGAGCTGATGTCCAACTACTGAAAGACAAACTGCAGTACTGGCTATTCTCTGACAGCCTGATTCTTTCCAGAAGGAAATGATGGTAAAAATACCTTACATTTGACTAGCAAGTTGCCACTTAAAAAGTACTTTCACACACAGCACTGCATTTCTACTTTGGGGAAAAATTTCTTTGGGCCAAAAGAAATGTAAATACTCTGCTGTCAAGTGACCCTGTTCTCTCACTGACTCAAGAGGATGGAGTGGACTGTTAGGATCCTGCTGTGGAATAAGAAAATCCCTAAAGACACCTCTCCTCCTATCCGTAAAGAGTAGCCACAAGTAGGGCAAATTGGAGAAAGTGGTAGGTCTTAAGGATATTTAAATCATAACTCAGAAGACATTTTCACATTCCCATGTCCAACGATGTGTAATGATATCAACATCTGAAGTGGGACAATCCTCCTAGGCATGGACCTCAGTGGCCTCAATATCTAGGCAGAAAAGAAGTTGGGGTTGGCCATCTGTTCAACGCCTTCTTGATTGTTCACAGCATTAAATTAGCCTACAACCGCATATTTAAATCAGGCCTCTTAAGCACCACACTGCCTAGTCGTGTGGCCTTGAAGAGCTCTAGTATCTTCATGTTTTTATACATACCAGCTGTAAAGACTAAACATAATGCAGTAAGTAAAGGCTTTAGTCCAGTCATCACACACACAGTGCAGAGTACATGTGCTATATTCTCATTCGCTCCTGTAGTTCAGTACAGAAATGTGACATGGTCACCAGGGGTTAAAAATAAGCCGATCATGTCTATTACACAGAATATTATGTTGAAGGCAACCCTCTACTATCACATCGCATGGATGAAAGCCTTGCCTTGGTGATACGAAACCTTTTAAAGAATAACGCAATTATTATCTGTATTCCTAAGAATTAAGCACCTGTGCATAGTCTTAAAAATTAAATGTGTACATTACGTTTAACTGAAGTTTTAAATCATATAAAGTGAAAGATGTCTAATTCTGTTTAAAAAACAAACTTTCACTGAACATTATATGAAGCCAAAATAATGCTTTTATCCTGATCACATTCCTAGTACCCAATTTTCACTTATTGATATGAACAGCTACTATTATTAGAGAAATTTTACAGCTAAACCATGTGAAATTGTCATTTTTATAGGTCTAAAATGGACAAATAGTGGCAATTTCATGTGGCTCAACCTAGCCCTATGCCCAGGCACTGTGCTGGGGGGTCTGTCAATGGACTAATTAGATTCTGTACCCGCTCTGCAGCATATGTCACTGACACCATTTACAGATGAAGAGTGGGAGCTGGTCAACAAACTTCTCAAGACCAACAACTAACATGTAAGATCTGCACTCCTTTTGTGCCCCTCCACATCTCAACCACCGGCAAAGGGTTCTGTTAGCTTCTCTATTTGCATTTGTGCCTTCATATTTTGTCAAGAAGAGCAAATCAGGTAAGTTGATGCTGGCAGGATGTGTTTTCAGCAAATGCAGATGTTACCTCCAACTACTGTACTTTATAACCCTTCATTCTGCATATCAAGAAACTTGAGCCGAAACCGGTTTGGCTCAGTGGATAGAGCGTCGGCCTGCGGACTGAAAGGTCCCAGGTTCAATTCCGGTCAAGGGCATGTACCTGGGTTGCGGGCACATCCCCAGTGGGAGATGTGCAGGAGGCAGCTGGTCGATGTTTCTCTCTCATCGATGTTTCTAACTCTCTATCTCTCTCCCTTCCTCTCTGTAAAAAATCAATAAAATATATTTTTAAAAAAAGAAACTTGAAACTAATTTCGGAGATTTTGTTGTATTTACTATAGAAACAGTGAATCAGAATACCTCAACTAAAAGTACAAAACTCCAAGTCAAACTGGCTTAAGCAGTAATAACATATATTACTCACATCAAGTCCAGAAATAGGGCTTCATTCAATGGCTTATGTCATCAAGGAACTGGGTCCATTCTCCCCACTGCCCTCCACAGCATCACCTGTGAAGCTGACTCAACTCACTCACAGTGAGATGCAACCAGCATTCGGGGCTGCGCACTTCCTCGTTCACATCCAACAAGGGAGAAGCCTCCCACCATCTGTGGAGTTTGGATGAACCCACTCAGCTCAGGTGTCCACCTCCAGACCATGACTGTAGGCAGAAGAATGCCATGCACTGACTGGCTTAAGCCTTGACCCCAAGACCAGCCACTGGCAGAATGATACGACTGTCATGACGCCCTCGACCCTGTTTTATACATGAGAGTCACCTGAAGAGGTGTGACAACCCTGATGCCTGGGTCCCACTCCCAATCAATTAGATTACAACCTCTAGAGATGGGGACCCACGCTGGACTATCAGGGCACGGGTGTGTGTGTGTGTGTGTGTGTGTGTGTGTGTGTGTGTGTTTTCTTTCTTTTTGCTTTTTTTTTCCTTCACAAAAGTCCCCACTGGATTAGGATCTCTTTCCCAAAGGCATATAGTCCATTAAAGGGAGAGTGAAGCCCTGAATAGTTAGATACAAGGAAGAGATACAGGGGCACCACAGTATCCAATATACACAGACACAACCAAGTAAGTCATGGAGGAAAGGCAGTGTGGTTCCTAATTCAAGCTGCAACAGGCTTAGGAACTGTATTACCCTCAGCACTGTCTCTAGTGCACAGTTTTGTGTCATGTAAAACAGAGATAGCAATCGTAGAGTGCTGTGATCTGATACCACTGTAACATGACTGAAAAATCCTGTACACCGCACATAACTAAGCAAAACTCTAATGCGCACCTTCCCAGATTAAATGGGGCGGGAAGGAGGCACTCCCTGGCCTTCTGCGCTGCTTCTGGATTGAAGTCATTGTGGCCACCTGGTACTTTGGCAACGTCTCTACTCTGCGTAAATCTCTGTGGCGGGGGGGTGGTGGGGGCATTCTGCTTGGGAGGGTGATGCAGGCAGGATCAGAAGGGGCTTGGCTGTGTACCTTCCAGTTCCAGCCAGGACCTCTTCTGGAACCATGTGACCTTGGGACATTGAAAGTTTTTCTTTACAATTTTAGCACTTAAAATATTATATTTGTGTCCAAGAAATATAACAACAAATATTTAATAAATGCTAACTTCCCAATTTTCACCTTCTAATGAGTTTCTTTTGACTTCTGAATAAAATGGCTTCGAAGATGTTGCATAACTAATGTCATCAGTAGAATGTGTTCACAGCTGGAAGGCTTACAAATCACATGGGAAATTTCATTAGCTGAGGTTAAATAACTGTATAAAGAACAATAATCTTAAACCCTGGATCTTCCATCAGTGAGTTAATGAAAAATACTATCCTTTTAAAAAAAATAATGCAGAATTTGTAGAATTATTATAACAATTATTTTAATATTAGTGGCCTATATTTAAACAAATCACCAAAAATAAAGCAAATATCACACTTTAGTAACTTACTTTTATGCCAGAAAAGAAGTCACCTTTTAAAGATGAACTAGAGGAGAAAATAACTCCTAGTCCAAAAAAAATGTTAAGGTCCCAGTGTATTTTGAAGATATATTCTTATTTTTAATTATCTCATTTTTACTTGAAATTGAAAACCTTAAAATTAGAATCTCATTAGTTTTAAATACAAACACACAAAATGTTCACTAAAACCCTATCCAGGCAGCACTACCCTCACTACCACTTCTCCCCGTTCCCTCCTGAAACCCCTCTTGTTAATTCTGTACTTCCCCCAAAGTCTTCTCAAAGATCACTGATGATTCTGTCAAAGCCTCTTCTCCATTCCTGTTTTCTGATCAAGTTCTATCTGACGCTGTTAGACTCTCTTCTTCTCAAAGAACTATTTTTTCTCGTGTTTTTTTTTCTTTTTTAATTTATAAAGCACTTCCATTTACTGCTCTATTCAATTCTCATGGCCTTCATGGTATTTCTATTTCTATTGAGAAACAGTATTTGTATTTCTATTTAGTGGATGACAAGCCCAAGTATCACAGAATTTAAGGGACTCAGAGCCACAAACTAGGAAACTGCAGGAGATGGACCTGCCTCTTAGACTCTGAGCTTCCAGAGACCCCTCCTCCTCTGCTCAGGCCTCTGCCCCTGGCCCCAGGCAAGCTGGCCTCAGCTGAGCTGCCACTCTCCATGTTCCATATTCCGATGTTCCATTAGTCACTCACTTCTTTAAGAATGAGTCCCAAACCCATGCCTCTGGACTGTCATGTGAACTCCAAGTTTCCCATCTCCAATGGGCTTTTTGGATACTTCTGTGTGTGTGTGTGTGTGTGTGTGTGTATCTTTTTTTTTTTTAATCTTACAAACACTGACCATGTCCCACATCAAACTTGTGACTATGAGTTAATTATACCTGGATTATACCTGGATCAGACTACAGTAAATTTTAGATTGTTGGGTTTGACATACGTAAACCAAATGTTTCCTGACATCTTTTAAGATATAATTGGTCATCTGACCACTCAATTCTATCAACAGCTTTAAGAACTTCCTTTCCTGTAAAGAAGGCCTGCTAGCAATAACATCTCTAAGTCTTTGTTTATCCAGGAATATATTTTGCCTACATTGTTGAAGAATAGTGTAGCTGGACATAGAATTCTTGGTAGGCAGCTTCTTCTTTCAGAACTTCGAAAACATTATCCCTCTGCTTTATGACCACGGTTTCTTTATGAGCACCGAGCTGTTAATCTTGTGGTTCCAGTACACACTTTTCTCTTGCTGATTTCAAGATATTCTCTTTGTCTTAAGTTTTAACAGTTTAACTATAATATGTCTAAATGTAGATCTCTTTGGGTTTATCTTACTAAGAGAACACTGTATTTTTTAAATGCATAGACTGTTTCCCATTAAAATTAGGAGTGTTAAGACATTTTAATCAAACGTTTTCTGCTCATTTCTCGTATTTTCTTTATAGCCTCTTATTATGCATATATTGGTATGCTACATAATATCCCACAGGTCTCTGAGCACTCATCATTTTTCTTCATTCTTTGCTTCTGTCCTTGAGACTGGATAATCCTATCTAGCATTAAATTTTCTGAATCTCCCTACTGATGGCTCAAATCTGCTCCTAAACCTGTCTAGTGAAATCTATTTATTTATACTTTTTTCTTTATTATTTTCTTCCTTAAACTTTATTTGGATTTTTTCACTTTTTTTAAAGTTCTTATAGTAAATCTTTGTTTTCTGCTTTCTTCTTTTTTTAATATACACATTCAAACTAATAAACTTTCCACTAAATATTGATTTAGATGTATTTCACTATTTTATATGTAACACTTTTATTATTCTGTTCGAAATATCTGATTTTGTTAGGGGCAAAAATAGAATACTGGGGACTAGTTATGGTTAAGGGAAATATTAATCATGCTCTGTTAACCATGATTGCCTTGTTCTGGTTAAAGAAAGGACATTCCAACCTGGCTGGGGGCTGAAGTCAAAGAATCCGCCAAAAAGAATATGCAGTGTTCTCTAAGTGGGGACCACCCAGGTGGTTTAAATTAAGGCTTCAAAGCTGCATGAAAACCAGCCTACATGATTGGTTCTGAGATTTTTCCTACACCCTGCTCAGGTCAAAACAGGTGATTTTCCTGCAGTTGCCAAGGGGTGGTAAATACCTTTCAAAGTCCCCTACTAGGCGACTCAACTGGGGTGGATCCTGGGCTTTGCTTCCTGTCCCCAACCCCTGCGAGGCCAAGGAAACTGAAGGTCAAGTCTGACAAATGCCCTCAAAGCAGGGATTAGCTCAATCCATTGTTGTCCTCTCTGGCATCCCACTTTCACTTAGCTTTTGTCATTAGTCTACTTTTTTCCTAACTCAGAGGAACATTTCTTTAGATCTCACCCAGCATGTGCAATGGAGTAGAAACTCTGTTTCTTCAACAAGATCCTTTTTATCCTTTCACTCCCTTCCTTAATCACTAGCCCTAAGGATATCAGATTGAGGTCAGCATCAAACTCTCCAAGCCTCAGGCCTGTTGACCACAGAAACAAAGTTTAGGTCAAACTGAAGATAACATCTTGACCTTAATTGTGTTTCAGCCACAGGCCTATGAAAGCAGAATAACCCTACCGACCACATTCTCATGAAATTAGACAGAATGATGCCACAGTTGACATTAGGACCTGAAATATTGATCAACTACTCCAGTGATGGCGAACCTTTTGAGCTCGGCGTGTCAGCATTTTGAAAAACCCTAACTTAACTCTGGTGCCATGTCACATATAGAAATTTTTTGATATTTGCAACCATAGTAAAACAAAGATTTATATTTTTGATATTTATTTTATATATATAAATGACATTTAACAAAGGAAAATCAACCAAAAAAATGAGTTTGCGTGTCACCTCTGACACGCGTGTCATAGGTTCGCCATCACTGAACTACTCCCTACCCTGGCCTCAACTAATCAATAGAGCCCACGACTCCATCTTCCTTAATCACCATGATTAATAATTTTTCCTGTATATAATCTGTCCCTGTTCAGGTCCTCAGGAAGCCAGGTTTTAAAATTCTAGTTCACCTGTGCCTCCAGTTTAGTGCCATTTCCTTTGCTACAAACTCCTGTTCTGTGTTACTGGGCTTTGATGTGTGCAGGGAAATGGACCCAGAGTCCAGTAACACATGTTGGCTGTTTTCAGCAAGGAGAGCTGGTCTGGGATCTATCCCATCATACCTTTGACTCTCAATTCCTGGCCTGCAAGGGTGGACTATGGCTGAGCTGTGAAGGCTCTAAAGTTCTCTGGAAAAAAAAAGATAATGGATGGCTCAAAACCAGGCAGCAATGGTCGATGACTGTCAGATTCTGGATATAACTTACAATAGAACTGTCAGGATTTTCCAACAGGTTGGATGTGAGTGTGAGATAAAAAGGAGACAAGAATCACTCCAATGTTTTTAAAGGCCTGAAAAATTAGAAAAAATAGAGTTAATGCCGGAGGCCAAAGCATAACAAGCATTTGCATGAAAGTGCAAAAGGGACATTGGAAGGTCAATGGATCTTGATTCCAGCAGGGCTGACATCAACACAAGATTGCTCCTGCTGTGACTGTGATGGCTTGAGGCGATTTCCTGACCTGATAGTCCTTAAAATTTTAGCAAACTTTTACCTCTGATCTGCCTGTATGATTGCTAAAGGACAAATGCGTATTCAAAGTGAATAGAAAGTGGGCAGGACCTGGACTTGGTGTTCCTCTTCATGCAAGAGGCTTCCACCTGGCCCCCCAATGCCTTCAAAATTCGTATCTCTTGTATAGTGTACTCACTGTGTGTCTGAGCCCTCCTGCCAGTCATCCTGAACCCGCCATGCAGGTCGCAGCAAATGGCGCCTGAACAGGGGCTTGAGGAGAAGGTTCGCTTGAGCGAAAATGAAGTGGAAGTGGAAGTCGGCCGAACAAACAAGCCCGTGTCAGCTCTGGAGTTGTGACGGTAAGTGGACGGGGACTTTTCTGAAATCAGCCAGGTTATAATGGGGCAGAATTTGAGTAAAAGGCAAAAACATTACTATAGACTTTTGGCTTGCATGTTCAAGGATAAAAAAGTACTCTCCTACAGTTTTTGCTTATTATCACAGAATATAATCCTTAGTTCCCTGATGCTAGAACATTAGACCTTGATCTCTGGGAACAAGTAGGTAGGAATTTAAGGAGAAATCAGGCTCAAGGAAAACGAGTGCCTTTGTCATCTTTAACTATGTGGGCTCTTGTTCACGCTGCACTATGCCCACTTTATATTGAGGATCAAAAGCCTACAGAATGCCATGAGAATTTACCACTGCCCCCTCCTCCTGAGGTAGAGCCTGTAAAGCCTGTAATACCTCAGGCCCCCATCCTCTGCCTCCAGTGTGGGAAGACTCATCAACCAGAGAAAATGGGGCTGACAGTCCGTTTACAAAAGGACTCCTTAATGCTTTGTCTGAAAATTACCATATGACACCCTGGGACTGGCAGTTTTTAGCTAAAATGACTTTATACACCAGTCAATGCTATGGGGAGAATATGATAAGACCTGTAAACAACAGGCTGTTTGTGGGTGTTCACTGGGACCCCACCTGGGAACCCTCTGGGCCGCATTCTGGCTGTAAGTCCCAGGCACTTTAAAACATCTGAAAGATCCATGAACAGAACTCTGATTTAGTAAGTCTTGTCTATGTGTTATGCGTGGTTATAAATATCGTATATATGAGTGTCTGTTGATTATTGTTTTATCTGTCTTTGTTGTTTGGTTTGTTTATTGTTAGTCTATTCAAAAAAATATATTCCAAAAAAGATGGAAATTACTAAGAAATTTTAGAGACTGTCTCAGAATTATTCTAAAGTTAATAAATGCCTACACTCCATTCCACACACACACACACACCCCACCCCGCCCCCTGTAGGAAGCATACCTCTGATTTATCTTCATAGAAAAGAAATAGTAGGTGGCCAGGCCATTACTGAATTTCCCCAGAGTAAACAGGATGTGGGGGTGGGGAGAGAAAATATTCGCGGTACACGTGGCTGATAACACAAGTCCTAGGAAGATTCCCCTAGACCAGTGGTCGGCAAACTGCGGCTCACAAGCCACATGCGGCTCTTTGGCCCCTTGAGTGTGGCTCTTCCACAAAATACCACGAGCGGGCACGCACGTACAGTGCGATTGAAACTTTGTGGCCCATGCGCAGAAGTCGGTTTTCGGCCTGGGCGAGTCTATTTTGAAGAAGTACTGTTGATATTTGGCTCTGTTGACTAATGAGTTTGCCGACCACTGAGATAGACGAAACACGTATACAAGACGAGTGTGGATGGGAGAGTTGGAGGGGTCGACCTTAGCGAACATACCTCAATCAGATTGAGGACTTTTTTTTTTTTTTTAATATATTTTATTGATTTTTCACAGAGAGGAAGGGAGAGAGATAGATAGTCAGAAACATCGATGGGAGAGAAACATCAATCAGCTGCCTCCTGCACATCTCCCACTGGGGATGTGCCCGCAACCCAGGTACATGCCCTTGACCGGAATCGAACCTGGGACCTTTCAGTCCGCAGGCCGACGCTCTATCCACCGAGCCAAACCGGTTTCGGCAGATTGAGGACTTTTTTTAGCAAAGGCCAGCTTAGGAGTACCCTAATTAAGTTAGTAACAATGTACCTACCTATATAGTTTAAGTTTAAAAAATTTGGCTCTCAAAAGAAATTTCAATCATTGTACTGTTGATATTTGGCTCTGTTGACTAATGAGTTTGCCGACCACTGCCCTAGACCAGTGGTTCTCAACCTTCCTAATGCCATGACCCTTTAATACAGTTCCCCATGTTGTGGTGACCCCCAATTTCATTGTTACAAATTGAACACAATTAAAGCATAGTGATTAATCACAAAAACAATATGTAATTATATACGTGTTTTCCGATGGTCTTAGGCGACCCCTGTGAAAGGGTCGGTCGACCCCCAAAGGGGTTGTGACCCACAGGTTGAGAACCGCTGCCCTAGACAAAGGGAGGTAGAGGTAACTAAAAAAGGCCCCAGCCCATTAATTACTAGGTCTCTTGCCTATTGCCTTTATTAGGATCCTGTAAAATGGGCGCCTGCTCTTAGGAGTATTATTAAAAGTCTTGTTTTCGCCATGTTTTTGTTACCTAGTCTATCATTTGAAATTTGTACAGGTGAGCCATTTCTCACAATTTGGGGATGCGTCCGGAACTTCTATACCCACGAAGAGAGAAAGGCTAGTTTAAGGGGAGGTGCGCCCCACCCGATTTTGGGTGGCCTCTTGGCCTAAGCCCCATCTCTTCACAGATGCTATAGAATAGGCCCAAGACTATTTTGGAAGATGGTGAAAATGACACAAGGAAAATATACAGGCTGGGTTTGGGCAACAAGGTTAATATTTCCATGATAATGGGCAGTTCTTGAATAATAATGGACTAGATTCCAAGGTTGACTCCCAGGTCCCAGGGGCACTCCTGTTTTTTTATAAAGAAAAATAAAATAAAATAAAATAAAATAGTACTTTAACATTAAAGCCACTGAAAGCCAGTGAGTTATCTCTGTTACAGAACTTGCCAAGGAAAATGCCTTGGGTAATAATAATTGGCTTTAAAATCTCGAAGTTGTTAAGGCAAAATATATATAACTAAAATGAAGGGTATGTGGTAAATCTTTTTCAGTGGTAATTATATATGCCTAAACATAGTTTTCCGAAGTCTTTGGTAACTTAAAACTTTGGAGTTTGCTGAATTAAATAGTAAAGATTATTAAACATCTAAGTATTTTGAAATAACAGGATACTGAAATATTAATCTGAGTTTGCCTCATATGAAGAATCTAGGGAATAAATTTAATTCTATTAATTGAATGTTTTGTATTTTATTTGAAATATATCCTTAAAAATGTGAATATATTACTAATCTGAAAATGCTAAGTATTTAACTTGCCACCAAAAATTTGAGGCTTCTAAAAGTTCAAAGTTCAAACTAAGTTGGGACAAATTATATGGTTGTGATAACAGAATGCATGAAGTATAGAAATTCATTTTTGAGGAAAATAATTCTTGTGTTTTCTCTGGAAAAATTGGTAGTTCAAAATATGTTATAGTCTTTATGTGTATGTGTGTCTGTGTACTACGTGTGGTAAAATTTCAACCTAGGATATAGTATTTTATTGGCCTGATTGAAAAAGAGAATTAATTCTATGGTCTGAACCAAATTTTTAATATTAAAACTGGTTTAAATTTAATTGATGTCTTTTAGAATAATTACAAAAAGTGCATAATACAATCTTTGGGTGATGTATATTTGATAGTCTTTCCAAGTTCAATTTCAAGACTTTAACCAAGAGATAGCTTTGGAACATTTCAAGGGCCCTGGAATGACTTAAGAATTTATTCTCTCTTCTTAAAAGAAATTAGTTCTAAGACTATTTACAAAAGTTGTAAAAGAGTCATAAAAGTCCCACGGAAATTTAAACAAAGGCATGACCACTAGCTAATTTATAGCCTACCTGTAACTAAAAATCCCTTATCTCCCCCCTCCTCACCCCTCACCAAGGACAGAGCAAATGGTTAATACAGAAAGGGAGGGGGAGAGGGGGAAAGAAAAGAGAGAAAAAAAGGAGAGCCATTTTAATCTGAGCAAGAAAGCCCTAGGTTTCAGCCTCTAAGCTTGGCAGGCAGCAGCGGAATTTTAAGACAGGAGCATACATAATGCCTCAGACCTCCACCAAGCCTGCTCTTCAGACTGGCCAGGGGGGTGGGGGGGAGCATCTGTACTTCAATGGATCAAATGTATAAATTTGCTTACTTTGCTTTTTCAATAAAGGTGCATACTTTAATTACTTAATAAGTTAGTTTTTCACAATATAATCAAGGTCTCATGTACTCATTTATATGAGAAGCCATTATTTTATGAGCGACTAGTTCTAATAAAATCCAAAGTAAAATTTGCTTATATATGCAAATAAGCACTAGCCAAAAAGAATGCTGTTTAGAAGTAAATTTAAGCTTAAAAAGGAGAAATTTAAAAATCTCTTCCACTACTATTTACAAAGTAAACTAAAAGTTATTATTCAAGCATTAAATCTCACCATTAATGAGACACCATAAGTAAAAAGAAAGTTACTTTTACTTGAGATATACTCATTGCAGTATTGGCCAGCAGCAATGGTCAAGGGTGGTCAGATTCTGGATATAGCTTACAATAGAACTGTCAGGATTTCCCAACAGATTAGATGTGAGTGAGAGAAAAAGGAGGTAAGAATTACTCCAAGGTTTTTAAAGGCCTGAAAAATTAGAAAAAATAGAGTTACTATCAACTGAGGGCGGGAAAGCCATATGTATTTTAGTGTGGTGGAAGATTAGGAATTTAGTCTAAACGCATTGAGTTTGAAGGCCTATTAGACCCCCATGTGGAGAGTCAAATAGATAGTTGAATATTAGTCTGGAGTTCAGGAGAAATATAAATTTGGCAGAACTGATCAGTGTTTCATATTACTTAGACAAGCCAAATAAATGTAAGATGGGATGCAAATGCCTCTATGCCTAGTCAACACTGTAAATGTGGGTAGGAAATGCATCACTACTGTTACAAGAGTCATCATAACACTGGTTTGCATTAACAGTTACACAACATGTGGTCGTCAGCCCAATACACTCTGTCTTCATCAGTTATTTGCTAGAGTTCTTTGCCAGACCTGCGGCTTAAAAGGAATGTGAAGAATTTGGAGAACGCCTGGAAAAGAGCCAGCCACCTAGTTGAATAAAGAGAAGGAAAATGATATCCAGTAAAAGTAAAAAGAAATGAGACCATTTAGTAAAACATTATTAATAGCAAAGAAGTCCGGATGCTTCATTGAAAGCAACTTGCCACCTTTAAATAAAATAAAAGGAAATGAGCTTTTATTTTGGCATAAAAGACTCAGATTGGAAATAAAAAGGGAAACTAAGACCTACTTAACACCTACTATATGAGGTGTTGGCCCAGGCACTATTGCACTTTAATCAACATGAAGACCCTTGAGGTAGAAATCCCCACTTACTTACAGATCAGAAAAGAGGGGACCCTAAGTGCTTAGGTAAGTTCCAAGTAGAAGAGCTGCAGTTTCAGTCTGGGTCTAATAAATCCAAAGTCCAAGCTCTTTAAAATACATCAAATTTCCAAACAGGAAAACTGATAAAAGTAGAAGCTGATTACTGAGAGAATAAAATAGTTTTTCCTAGATCTTTTTAAATTAGAAGAGATTCTTAATTGTCTAGAATAAATCAGTTTTCAAATTCTCTCCTAGTCCTAAACAATTATTATAATCTAGAATCTGAAGAAATCACACCACCAGCATCAAGCAGCACATGATATTTTTCAGGGAACTAGTCTTATTCCTATTTTTCTCTTCTATAGTAAAATACATATTCATCTTCCTAAAACATACACCAAATTCTATAACAAATTTCAAATTTTAAGTTAAGGTAATTCCATACACAATTAAGGGGTCAAACATCCTGGGCTTGATAGACCTTGTTTTGTTTGACTGTGATAATAAATAACTCTAAAGATATCAAGTAAGATATATTAAAAAAGATTTATGAGGGTTTGAGCTGTGCCCATTATGTAAAACACACACACACACACACACACACAGAGTAATTGTCTTCATGGACAAGAAAGCCTGATGCCCCAGTTGCAATAGCAGTACCACCCACTACTGCACATGACCAAGGTTTAAGCAGAAACAATCCAGCTGGTCAAAGAGCACCAGATTCTGTGTGAGCAACACTCTATGAGCTTGCTCCTTAGGAAGCTGCACATATTACACGGAAACTCCTAAGAATTTTCACTCAGCCCAGGAAAATTTCTTGAGTACAAGAACTAGAAGAAGCCCTAGAGAACATTTAGCCTAAAGCTTTGTTTTTTGTTTTGTTTTGTTACTTTATTTTTATTGTTGACACTATTACATATGTTTCTATTTCCCTCAGTTTGCCCACCTCCACCCAGCCCCAGTCCCAGTCCCAGTCCCAGTCCCAGTCCCAGCCCCAGCCCCCACTTCCCTCTAGCCATTACCGCACTGTTGTCTGTGTCTATGGGTTATGAATATATGGTTTTTGGCTAAGGTCCTCCTTTTATGAGAAAGTAAACAATGTGCAAAAGGTGCTGAGGATTACTGGCTGCAAGCTAGCTGAAACAGAATGGGGGATGTGTGTGTGTGTGTGTATACACACACATATATTTTTTTTAAATACATTTTTATTGATTTCAGAGAGAAAGGGAGAGGGAGAGAGAGGAGAGGGAGAGAGAGGTAGAAACATCAATGATGAGACAGAATCATTGATCGGCTACGTCCTGCACGTCCCACACTGGGGATCAAGCCCGCAACCCAGACATATGCCCTAAGTGGGAATCAAACCATTACCTCCTGGTTCATATGTCGATGCTCAACCACTGAACCACATTGGCCAGGCTAAAATTATTAAAAAAAAAAAAAAAGAGAATAAATCTCATTTTAAAAAATTTTATCTAATTAGAAAAAAATGAGCCAATTAATTTGCACACTTGAGCGAAATATGTACCTACTAAATACATAGTGCTAAAAATTATGATGAACAGATTGGTACAAAAAATTAGGTTAATTAGCGGTAAAGGAGAAGAGAAGAGAGAGGCAGCAAGAATAGCTTTTATTTTAAAGAAAACAAAAAGAACACATATACATTATATATAATTATATATATTATAGTATATACACTGAGTGGCCAGATTATTATGACCACCTGACGTTTGTAGGCAAATTAGCTATAATTTCGTGCTGAAGTTGCTAGAGGACCGGACCATTATAAATAGGGAAGCAGGTTGTTTACCACAACAGAAGTGATTTTTTTTCTGAAGATATGGTAAACAACACGATTTAACAGCCTTTGAACGTGGGATATATTTGAACATGAGTGGCCAGATTATTATAACCACCTGATGTTTATAGGCAAATTAGCCATACACTGCATCGTATGAGATATGGAAGCCGAAGGCCTGGTCGAACACCTTTTCTGTCTGCAATTACCAAGATAAAACATCTCCAATTCGCACAGGAACACAAGGATTGGACAGTCGAGCATTGGAAAAAAGTCATGTGGTCCAATGAATCACGTTTCCAGTTGCACCATGCAGATGGCAGAGTGAGAATTTGGCAGAAACAGCATGAAAGCATGCACCCCACATGCATGAGTACAACCCTTCAAGCTGGTGGGGGCAGTGTTATGGTTTGGGGCATTTTTCCTGGCATGATTTGGGTCCTTTAATTCATGTGGAACGACGTCTGAATAGCACAACATACCTAAGTATCATTGCTGATCAAGTTCATCCTATCATGTTGATGGTGTATCCCAATGGAGATGGCTTCTTCCAACAAGACAATGCGCCATGCCACAGTGCTAGTATTGTGCAGGAGTGGTTTCAAGAACATGAGGGAGACTTTACCTTGCTTAGGTGGCCCCCACAATCACCAGATCTCAATCCAATTGAGCATTTGTGGGACAAAGTTAAAAGAGCCATCAGGCAGCTGGTTCCACAACCATCAAATCTCACAGAACTGGACAGTGCTATTCATCAGGCATGGTGTCAATTACTCACATCACCTTTCAACATCTCGTGGAGTCAATGCCAAGAAGAATTGCCACAGTATTGAAGGCAAAAGGTGGCCCAACGAAGTACTGATGGGGTGGTCATAATAATCTGGCCACTCAGAGTGTGTGTGTGTGTGTGTGTGTGTGTGTGTGTGTGTGTATCCCACGTTCAAAGGCTGTTAAATCACATTGTTTACCCATATCTTCAGAAAAAAATCACTTCTATTGTCGTGGTAAACAACCTGCTTCCTTATTCATAATGGTCTGGCCCTCTAGAAACTTCAGCACGAAATTATAGTTAATTTGCCTACAAACGTCAGGTGGTCATAATAATCTGGCCACTCAGTGAGTGTGTGTGTGTGTGTGTGTGTGTGTGTGTGTATAACACCTTCAGAGTTGTAGTATCTCTCAGATTTCCTCTTCCCCACATTCCTTTAAGATTTCCTCTTCCCCACATTCCTTTAACACTAGGACTTCTCCTGTACTTCATATTCAGAGCCACAGACACCTACAGGTCAATGACATCTACCAACTGCTTCATAATTTTTCTTTGTGTCACAGAATCATAACTAAATTGAAAGCAATACTTCAGAAACAGAACTAAAAATAGCTTGGCACACCACTGAGTTTTCCATCATTTGAAATCTTCTTTTGAAGAAATGGTAACACCTTGGGACAGTCGATCCTAATTTCTAATATGTGACAACCTCCCTCAGCTACAGAGGGAAAGTATGTAAGCTGTATGGGAAGACGTGCAGGTCACCCCCTCCTTACCACTCAGAAGCCACCACAGCAAAGGGATGAACCCTGGGCTCTCACTGATGTACTTCAAGCCTTTCAAATTGATGCTCACGTTGTACAGGGACATCAGCATTAGCCTGAAATGCAAACAGAAGGTGGTGAAGTACTGGCCCCTCCACACTGCACTTCACCATAAATCCAGCTGCTGGTTAAGAGGACCTGAGCATATTTACACATCAGATGTCCAATTCTAAAATCTGGATGATAGCAAGAGTAAGCAGAAGGTATGTGAGGTAATATTTGTCTCTATGAGGCTACAGGAAAATGGGAAATTTTAGCAATAGCACCATAACATCAGCTCTTACAGGCTCACAGAATCAAGAGACACAAATGCAGAGAGGATCTCGTTACCAATACTGCATTTACATACAGGTAACCTTCAGATTAACCAAAGATCTTACCTATGGACACAGACAGTAGGGTGGCGAGGCCTGGGGAGGGGCGGGAACCAGGTGGAAGGAAGTAATGGGGGGCGGGGGAGGGGCAGATCTGTAATACTCTCAACAATAAATATTTTAAAATATATATATATATATGTTACATATATAATATATATAATAAATATCCCTCAATTCATAAATACACTGTACTCTGAAAGTTCAATTTAACTGCTTAAAATTTAGTCCTATCTTTCCATTCAGTAAATGCTATCCATGACGTCTGGGCAGCTAGGTCAGGCCATACACGCCTGATTTAATCCACAGCCTGAGGGATGAAAAACGCCATAACCCCAACCATTCCAAACAACCAACCAAGCAGTATGCGGAGTTAAATAGGATTTTATAAGCGGTCTTGGGAACTGACCTCAACTGGTAATATAGAGTCTAATGGAAATTGGAAAACTACAGGACTGGTTTCTGACGCTACTGCAAAATATAGACATCCCCAAAACTTCACACTGCAAATCCATAAAAAAGGCTACACAAATGTTTCACAAACCCTTAAAAGAATGGATGAGATTTCAAGAAATGAAGAAGGAAAACCTCTCTGATCAGGAACTATGTAAGTGAAAACACAAATTCAGGGAGGTAAGTGCTAAAGATGATAGATTTCAGAATTGCAGAGCTTAAGTATTAGTATTAGTGGCTTCATGCAGACAGGCAGCCTCAGACCAACACAAGACAGATTCAGATCACAGGCCCCTGCAGAAAGCCGGGAAAAAGTTAACTTTCAAGCTTGACCTATGGCCATACTTTTTGTATGGTCTGAAAATCCACAAGCCAATAACTTTAACACAAAGAGACCAGGGATAGGAGCTCCTTCAACTGCCTGGCCAAAGTAAACAAACATTCTCTTAAAGGGCCCTCAACCTGGTCTTCAAATAATTCCCAAAAAAACAATACTAACAAATGTGAGTTCGAAATAAAAATAAAAACATCCCCTGGCCAGTTTGGCTCAGTTGGTTGAGCATCATCCCATGCAACAACAACAACAAAAAAGGGTGCTGGTTAGATTCCTGGTCAGGACATGTGCCCGGTTTGAGGCCTCGATCCCCAGTAGGGAACATGCAGGAGGCAGCTGATGGATATTTCTCTCTCACATCAATGTTTCTCTCTCTCCTCTCCCTTCCTCTTTTTCTAAAAATCAATAAAAACATTTTTAAAAAATAAAAATAAGATAATGAAAAATGATATTATAAGTAACAGCACAAAGAACCAATGAGAGCCAGAATTTTTATTTTTACTTCTAGTAAAAGGTCATATACTAGAGGTATCAATTGCAGTATAGAAAAAGTGATTATGTTTAATAGGTGTAAATAATTTTTTAAAAAAATTAAAGCCCTAACCAGTTTGGCTCAGTGGATAGAGCATCGGCCTGTGGACTGAAGGGTCCCAAGTTCGATTCCGGTTAAGGGCATGTACCTTGGCTGCGGGCACATCCCCAGTGGTGGGTGTGCAGGAGGTGGCTGATCGATGTTTCTCGCTCATCGATGTTTCTAACTATCGCTCTCCCTTCCTCTCTGTAAAAAAATCAATAAAATATATATTTTTTAAAAATTAAAAACATGATCAAAGATCTACTGAGTATTAGAAATGACCAGTTGTAAATAAAGTCAGAATTGGGTGAGAAAAAAAAAAAAAGAAATGACCAGGCACTTCAAAAAACAATCCAGTAGAACTTACAAAAATGCAAACTATAATAATCAAACTGTAAAACTCAAGAGCAACTGACACATGGGAAAAGAGAAATACTACACAGAAAATAGAGCTAAAGAAATGGCAGCAAATAGCGAAGCTAGGAAGGAGGAAGCCCAGCAAGGCCAATCCCAGAACAAGGGAAGCACAAAACACAAAATCGGCCCAGGTCATGGCCAACTTCGAACTGCACCAGGGGGAGACTAACACCAGGAGCCAGGGGAGAGGACAGCTGGCTCCCCACAACGAGGTGTGGGGTTTGGTTGGTGACCACCTCAGGAGAGCCAGAGTTGAGGAGTCAGGTAAAGCTAACTACCTGCAAGGACAAACATCAATTCTTTTCAGGAAAAGACACCAGAGTCCAGAGTCCACAATGTATCTTCCGCAATGTCCAACGTACAATCGAATATTTAACTAGCAAGGCCACATGAGGTGAGCAGAGTAAGGCACTTGTTTGGGGCGCAAATTTAAGGAGTGCCAAAGTGCTCAGTAATCAAGATTGCAAATAATACTGCAATGCAAAAAAACATTTTTTTAACCCTCATTCAAGGATATTTTTCCACTGATATTTACAGAGAGAAAAAGGAGGGGGAGAGACACAGAGAGAGAAACATCAATTTGAGAGAGACACATTGATTGGCTGTCTCCTGCATGCAACCGAGGTAAATGCCCTTGACCTGTAATGGAACCTGGGATCCTTCAGTCCGTAGGCCAACACTCTATCCGCTGAGCCAAACTGCTAGTGCTGCAATGCAAAATTTTAAAAAATCAAATCTACTGCAAGGAACTCCACAATTAGCAATATATCAACATTTTAGATAAAGATGGGACAGTCACAGTGCCATGCCAAGACATAATGCTGCCCTCAGCAAAAGGAAAATCAGTAATTGTGATTGAATCCATTAAAATGGGACGGACAGTCATAAACGACAGGGCATGCATATACACGTGCCAGGAAACATGCTTTCCAGTTTTCTGTTGAAACAACTGTTTCCCCCTAAACTTTGTTTATCAAAAGCCAGCCCCATGGCTTGTTCGTCTTTACAGCCATATGGGCTGGCACCAACTCGGGACACAGTGAGTGCTCAGTGTAAACGTGTAAAGTGAGTGATTCCCAAAGGCCTGGAGCTGCAGCAGGCAAACACACAGCAATCGCTCCCCTTGTGCTCGCACGGCATTTTCAAAGTGCAGGCAGGGCTGGCATCCAGGCAGACACCACCACCAGCACCTCGAGGGAATAGCGCCCAGTTCTCATTATGATCCTCACTCTCCTCATAGGCCACAACATGAGCCAAAATGGCAATCCTTTCAAGTTTTCCTGACAATTTTTACACATAAGCAAAATCTATTCACTACTAATCTATTTAATGAGTTATTAAGGGCTATTCAAATGTCATATTCATAAGGAAAATTCAGCACCTCCACTAAATTTTTCTGAGATCTCTAATCCAATATCCCAAGAGAAAAGTTCCTACTTTAGATCACCAACACATGGCTGGAATTCTTTAAAATTAAGTGTATTGTCTATGCTGCTTTCACACCACAAGAGCAGGAATGAGTCATCACAACAGAGATCCTTTGGCCCACAGAGCCTAAAATATTCTCTATCTGGCTCTCTACCAAAAAAGTTTGCGAACCCCTGCTTTAGAACATGAAAATACCACAAGACAGTCTCCTCTAGATCTTAACCGGCAAAGTTAACATCTGAGTGATAACTGCAATATGGAGCAAACTCCAGAAAATGTGTCCACTTGAAAGTCTCCAATGACTCCATTTAATTTTAAGATGTTAAAAATGACTCACACCCTAGCCGGTTGGCTCAGTGGGTAGAGGGTCGGCCGAAGGGTCCCAGATTCAATTCCAGTCAAGGGCACGTACTTTGGTTGCAGTCTTCTCCCCAGCCCGGGCCCTGGTTGGGGCACATGCAGGAGGCAACCAATCGATGTGTTTCTCTCACATCAATATTTCTCTCCATCTTTCCCTCTTTCTTCCACTCTCTCTAAAAATCAGTGGAAAAATACCCTCAGGTGAGGATTTAAAATAATAATTCTATATAATAAAAGGCAAATAGACCAAATGGCGGAACCAAACAATGGTCGCTATGACATGCGCTGACCACCAGGGAGCGCACGCGGAACATGGCAGGCATCGGCCACGGCAGGATGGTGGAGCAGGTGAGCAGGGGCACCAGACCAAGGCGGAGTGCCGGATGCTGTCATAAGAGCGAGTCTCTGGTGCTTGCTGAAAATTCTTTGCTCCCTCGCGCCATGGTCCCACCCAGCATGCGCACCCGCTGCAGGCGCAGGAGCCGCTGCTGGCGCCTGGCTCTAGCCCCAATCGCCCCTGAAGGCTCCTCCACCTCCCAATGCTCCTGAGGGGCGATCGGGGCAGCAGCCACCGCTCGCACCCGCTGAGGCACTGGCCCACTCACACCGGCTGCTGGCGCTGGCCCCAATGGCTCTGCGCCATCAGCAAGTGGGAGCAGCAGCAGCAGGAGCAGGGCTGCTGGCAGACAGAGAACCAGGGGCTGTGGTAGGAGGGGCTGGGCAGGGGTGCGGAGGATGGGCCAAGACCCACCCCTGTGCCCACTGCAGCCTCGCAGCCCACAGTTCCTTTCAAGGTGCACGAATTTGTGCACTAGGCCCCTAGTAATAAAATAAAAATTACTCACAAATTGAATATCTTTAAAATTTCGCATTTGGTCAAAGTCAGCCCTCCTTAAGGAGTCAAGATGGAGCAAATGTAATTGTGATGACCATGGTGCCATGTGAGACCCCACGTCACTGCGAGGCTATATCTCACAGAAGACCAGAGACTTCTCCAAGGTCACACAAGACTTAGTAAACAACAAATCCAGAATGAGTTTTCCTTGCATGTGCTCCAACATTTCTATTCCAACCAAAAGTATTTTATAAATATCAAGTGTCCAACTGTCAAGTCAAAAGAGACTGGCCACTCAATTCCCTCTTCTAGTACTGAGATACTAAAGGCAAATGTCATTTCCAAAGTACTAGGAGTCAGATTTCCCCTTCCAGTGACAGAAAAGACAGGCAAACCCTGCTTCCTTCCTACCACAAGCCTATAAGCAGATCAACGGGTTCCAAGTTAACAACTTCCCAGGCTCTGCAGTCTTGAGAATTTTAGAGACACCTGACATTGATTATAAAATAACTGAAAACAAGGCTAAAATAAAGCCGGGAACTGCAGCAGGGCAAACACACGGAGACAGACTCCCATCGTGTGCCCGAGGCATTTTCAAAGTGCAGGCAGGGCTAGAGCCCAAAATCAAAATAAAGAAATTGGCAAACCTAAAATGCTACAGAAGCATCACAAGTAACTCTCCTTCAGTAAAAGGACACTCCCTTCCCCTGGATACACCAGGCCTGGGACAGAACAGGTTCTCCCAGCGAAAAACCAGAAAGCCCTGCTGACAGCCTGACTACAAGGCTGAGTCACTAAAAGTAAAAGTGATCAAGGGAACTGCCTAATTCTTCTTAAAAGAAATTAAAACAAAGAATAAACACATCCAGTACTTCAAAACACACCAGCAATAAACAAAAGGGCACAATTGTGCTGCCCCCTCCACCAGAAACAAAAACCACACATCAGTAGCCAAATTAGCACCATCAAGTAATTCTAAGGAACAACAAGCAATAAAATCCTTACAGAAAACTGCAGATGTTATGAGATAGAGAAGCAACTGGCAGAGCAATCAGACACTTCAGACCACATGATGGACAGAAATCTGCAGCTGGAGGCCTACCGATTTTGAAAGAGCAGCACAGTTATTAACTATTTACCATGTTGTTTTAGATTCTGTGCCCTGCCCCAATCAAATTAGAACCTAAAAATCTATGATGTCAATGCCATATGTAATTCTAAACAAATATCCATAGATTTTTTTCTACTATGTAACACTGAAGGCACACAGATATAAAGAACAATACATACTTACCTCCCTGGTTAAGAAAAAAATATCTTATCACCATAGTCAAATCCCCTTTGTGAACTCTGAACACCTACTTCAGGGATGTGGGTACCACTATCACCATTTGATTTGGAAAACAGTCATGCATTTCCATAAACTTTTACAAAACATGTACAGAACCTGACATGTATCAGCAGCATACTGAATGTAATCTCCCATACCACAGTGAGATGTTTTCCACGTTGATTTGTACAGTTCTAACGTATTTTCACTGATGTGTCCTAACATATTAACTGTTCACAATCTATCTATTCTCCAGCTGGCAGAGGTATAGATAAGTTCCCAGTGAGAACTATCACCAGCACGGCTGCTCCCATGATCCTGCACAAGCATCCTGGTGTTTGTGAGTAAAACTTCCCCTAGAATGCACACATGGATGTGGATCACCTGTCCCAAACATGGGTGTGTTCAACTGCAACAGACGCTGCTCACCTGCCTCCATCTCCCTCCTACCAGCAAGTGAACAGGATAAGCTCTACCTAGCCTCACACCCTCTCCAAAGCTCGAAACTGTCACATCTGATTTTTTTGTCAGTGAGATGGAATAAAAAGGTATCTCATTATGGTTATAATCTGCATTACAAGTGAGGTCAAGATTCTTTTCTGTATTTATGAAGTCCCAGTGTTTCTTTTGTGAACTGCCTGATTAACTCTTTGCCCATATGTATATTAGGTTATTTGCCATTTTCTTGTTGAAAAGTTAAATATAGACTTTTGTGGGGGTTTTTAAAATGAACATAGAATGATCAAACTAGTTAGGTTGAAACCCTAAAAATGCCTTTCAGAAGAATTGAGGTTACATTCACAGCACCAATTACCAATTTATAACTCAGTACTAGACCAATTCAGTGGATGTTAAACATTTTGTGGATAAAAGCTCTACTGCCTGGAAAATAATATGTATTAGTTCCCAGATGCCAAGTGTTACAAACGTTTTTAGAAGGTTGGTTGACCATTGTTAATATCTGGAAATGCTGACAACTCTAAATTAAGGAATTTCAACATTATCTAAGATTTGCCTTTAAAATGTACTTCCCTCACCTGGCTTGTGCAGCTCAGTGGGTGAGTATCAACCTACGAACCAGGAGGTCACGATTCGATTCCCAGTCAGGGCATGCACCAGGTTGTGTGTTCAGTACCTGGTCAGGGTGCCTATGGGAGGCAAACAATCGATGTTTCTCTCTAACATAGATGTTTCTCTCTCTCTCTTTCTTAAAAAAAAATCAATAAAAAATTTTTTTTAAAAAAAACCATATCCTCCAGTGAGGATTTAAAAAAAAAAAAAAAAGATACCACTACACATCTATTAGAATAGCCACAATCCAGAACACTGACACCACCAAATGCTGGTGGGGATGTGAAGCAACAGGAACTCCCATTCACTGCTGGTGGGAATGCAAAATAATACAGCCATTTGGAAGACAGTCTGACAGTTTCTTACAAAACCAAACATACTCTTGCCATACGATCAAGCAGTCATGCTCCTTGGTATTTCCCCAAAGGAATTGAAATCTTACTTCCACATAAAAACCTATGTACAATGTTATAGCAGCTTTATTCATAATTGCCCAATCTTGGAAGCAACCAAGATGTCCTTCAGTGGGTGGATGAATAAACTATGGTGATTCCAGACAATGGAATGTTATTCAGTGCTAAAAAGAAATTATCTATATCAAGCCATGAAAAAATATGGAGGAACCTTAAATGCATATTACTAAGTGAAAGGAGCCAATCTGAGAAGGCTACAGACTCTGTGATTCCAACTATATGATGTTCTGGAAAAGGCAAAATTATGGCTTGTGTGGGGAGTATGGGTACAGGGGAAATCTCTATCTTCCTCTCAATTTTGCTGTCAAACTAAAACTGCTCTGAAAAAAAAATAAAACAGCTAAGTCTTTTTTTAATTTTAATTTTTTTAAATATATTTTTATTGAGTTCAGAGAAGAAGGGAAAAGGAGAGACAGAAACACCAATGATGAGAGAAAATCATTGATTGGCTGCCTCCTGCACACCCGACACTGGGGATCGAACCCACAACCCAGGCATTTGTCCTGACCTACTGGTTCATAGGTCGATCGACACTCAAGCACTGAGCCACACCAGCCAGGCTAAGTCTTTTTTTTTTTTAAGCCCATCTCTGGGTCTGAGGCACCCAAGGTACTGAAATGAGTAGCCTTTGATTATGGAGGCGGGAAAGAAAGCAAAATCCCCAGGAAAGAAGCCAGTTACAGCCAAGGAATAAAGAGGCCAAAAAAAAAAAAAAAAAAGAACATTTTACTTATAGTACAAGAAAGGTCCTGGTTCCAGGGAACTTAAGGTTAGGAGTGAACAGTGAAGAAGAAAGCGAACAAATGGCATGCCTATTAGAAGGCAGCCAAAGATTGTAAAGTGAGAAGACCCGCTTCAGTCTGGTGCACACTGAGATCCCAGTGGGTTTGAGGCTAACATCTGTGCATGGGCTCTGCTCAGTGGTCAGGTGGAAGACTGCCAAGAAGTAAGCAAATCTCTCTGAAGGCAATTCTCCTCATCTCCCAATGCAATGGACAAGAGCTCATTAGGACACAAAGACACAGAGCTCCATATAGTGGAACAGAGAGGCCAGAAGAAACCCAGCCTTCACACAAAGCTTCGCTTGGAAATTGGAGGAGGGGGTTAGCTGGACCCATAACACTGACCTTGTACAGACCACAGAAGCAAAAGAGACAATGGTTTAGTATCCAGAAGACATAAGGAACAACAGCATATCACAAAGAAAAATATAACCCATTAGCAAATGATCAACAGACATGAACAGATAAATCACAGAAAAAACCCCTCAAATGTTTGAACATGAGAAAAGAGTCTCAACATCACTGGTAATCTAAAGACACACAGGCAGACAGATATGGATAGGAGGGTGTAGGAAGTATAGAAGACTAAACATGTACCATATGCTTCGGTGAGCAACTTGCCAGTATCTCATAAAACTGAAAATGTGCATGTCCCACTTCTCAAATACAGGTAGTCCATGTCGTTTCGTGGTTACGTCACCATCTCCCATTTATTTATTAAAAAAAAAAAAGTTCCATCATTTCGATGTATGTACATATGTGCTTTATGTTTTTTATTATTTATTTACCACAAGTAAAGGTCAGGAATTGTTATCTTTCTTTTAAATTTTTTTTACTGTTTCACTTCATTACTGCTGTGTATGTGCTCCATGTGAGTGATGTAGGTGCTTATGTAGGTGGGTTCTGACTTACAGCGAAAATCGCATTACGTGGCGCCATAGGAACAAACTCCAACGTAACCCGAGGACCTACTGTATTCCTCTTCTGGGAAAACTCCTAGGGGAAATCTTACCCAGGCTAGCAGGAGATGTTTGTCAAAGATGCTTACTGCAGCCTTATTTTCACAGAATCAAATCTGAAAACAACCTGAATGTCCACCAGTCAGGGGTAAAAGGTAACCCAGTGTCCCATCTTCTTTAGCCCAAGATATTTAAAAATAATTAACTACATCCATAAACAACTTGTAAAGTCTATACAAAACTATATACTCATGTTACACTGTGTTATATGTATTGCTCGTGGACACGTTTTTGTTAGTACAAACTCCAAAATGGACTAGAAAGTCTGGTTCCAGATAAGATGTAGTAAACACACCCACTCTCTGGCTTCCACTGAACATAGCCTGACATGCTGAACAGAATACATGGAGCTGCCATGAGAGGCCCCAGAAAGTAAACAGCAGCAGGCAGACTGGGAAGAAGGCCAGAAGTGTAAGAACCACCGACCAGCAGTGAGTCTGCAACTCAGCACTCCCAAGCCCAGGAGTGGCACCGATCCGCACAGCGAAGAGTACCCAAAGACTGTAGTTCAGACTCACGGAGTAGAAAACGGGTCTCCTTGCAATGACCATGCTGGCAGTGGGGGCCCTCAGGCAACTCAAACTCCCTGGGAAGAAAATCATCCTCACCACTGGGAGGACTGTGATCCTCTGAACTCCTGCTGCTTGGCCCTGGACGTAACACAGCAAGACATACAAAACCCCAGCATTCCAGCTGGATGAAAAGGTGAGCCCTGAGGAACCAACAAGTACCAGGGATATGTGAAGAGTTAAAGCTCAGGAAAGTGACCCCACAAGGTTGTTATTAATTCCTGGCCTCACCCCAAGCTATGCATGCATTGATCTGATCATAAACAGTATATCCAACATTCTGAGAAGTAAAATATCAACTATTATCCAGGTCTCACAATGGCCACAGGTGGTACGTAAGAGGGCCAGACCCAATAGCATTGTAAAAGCTTTTGAAAATGGAACTGACATTGAAACCACAACACAGAGAAGGCTAGTCAGAACTTACAACCTGAACCCAACCAGGTTGACTGCCTGGTAAAACAAAACATCAACATTTCCCATAAGATTTATTTATTTTTAATATATTTTAATTAATTTCAGAGAGGAAGGAAGAGGAAGAGAGAGACGGAAACATCAATGATGAGAGAGAGTCACTGATTGGCTGCCTTCTGCACACCCCACACTGGGGATCGAGCTCACAACCCAGGCATATGCCCTGATCGGGAATCAAACCATGACCTCCTGGTTCATAGGTCAACGCTCAACCACTGAGCCATGCCGGCTGGGCAACATTTTCCATAGGATTTAAATTTTAAAACCCCAGTTCTTTTTTTTTTTTAATATATTTTATTGATTTTTTACAGAGAGGAAGGGAGAGAGATAGAGAGTCAGAAACATCGATGAGAGAGAAACATCGATCAGCCGCCTCCTGCACATCTCCTACTGGGGATGTGCCCGCAACCCAGGTACATGCCCTTGACCGGAATCGAACCTGGGACCTTCCAGTCCACAGGCCGACGCTCTATCCACTGAGCCAAAAATTTTAAAACCCCAGTTCTTAAAACATAATATTCAAGTATCCAGGAGGCAACCCAAAATTACTCAGCATATGAAGAAAAGGAAAAATACCAACTCATGCTGCAAAAAACAACCCAAATAGAATAATATACCATGCTCATGGATTGGTAGAATCAACATCATTAAAATGCCTATACTACCCAAAGCAATCTATAGATTCAATGCAATCCCCATTAAGATACCAACATCATATTTCACAGACCTAGAACAAACTCACCAAAAATTCATACGGAATAAAAAAAAAAAAAGACCCCAAGTAGCTGCAGCAATCCTGAGAAAGAAGAACAAAGCTGGAGGGATCACAATACCATATATCAAGCTATATTACAAAGCCACTGTTCTCAAAACTGTCTGGTACTGGCACAAAAACAGACATATAGACCAATGGAACAGAACAGAGAACCCAAAAATCAACCCAAGCCATTATGCTCAAAGCAGGCAAGAGCACAGAATGGAGTCAAGACAGTCTCTTCAGTAAATGGTGTTGGGAAAATTGTACAGATACATGCAAAAAAAAAAAAATGAAACCAGACTACCAACTTACACCATACACAAAAATATACTCAAAATGGATAAAGGACTTAAACATAAGACAGGAAACCATAAAAGTCTTAGAAGAATCCACAGGCAGCAAAATATCAGACATTTGTCATAGCAATATCTTTACCGATACAGCTCCTAGGACAATGGAAACTAAGGAGAAAATAAACAAATGGAACTACATCAAAATAAAAAGCTTCTGCACAGCAAAAGAAACCATCAACAAAACAACAAGAGAGCCCACTGCATGGGAGAACATATTTGCGAATGTTATATCCGATAAGGGTTTAATCTCCAAAATTTATAGGAAACTCATACAACTTAACAAAAGGAAGATAAACAATCCAATCATAAAAAAGCCTATATAGACACTTTTCGAAAGAGGACATACAAAAGGCCAAGAGACATATGAAAACATGCTCAAAGTTACTAATCATCCGAGAGATGCAAATCAAAACGACAATGAGGTACCATCTCACACCTGTCATCAACAAATCAACAAACAACAAGTGCTGGAGAGGATGCTGAGAAAAAGGAACCCTCCTGCACTGCTGGTAGGAATGCAGACTGGTGCAGCCACAGTGGAAAACAATATGGAGTTTCCTCCAAAAATTAAAAATGGAACTCCCATTTGACCCAGTAATCCCACTTCTAGATATATCACAAGAAATCAGAAACACCTATCAGAAAGGATATATGCACCCCTATGTTCATAGCAGCACAATTTACAATAGCTAAGATCTGGAAACAGCCTAAGTGCCCATCAGCAGATGAGTGGATTAAAAAACAGTGGTACATCTACACAATGGAATACTACACTGCTGTAAAAAAGAAGGAACTCTTACCATTTGCAACAGCATGGATGGACCTGGAGAGCATTATGCTAAGTGGAATAAGCCAGTTGGAGAAAGATAAATATCATATGATCTCACTCATTTGTGGAATATAATGAACAACATAAACTGATGAACAAAAATAGATCCAGAATTATCGAACAGACCGTCCAACCTCAGAGGGAAGGCAGGGGGTGAGAGATCAACCAAAAGACTTGTATACATGCATATAAGCATAACCCATGGACACATACAGTAGGGGAGGGGGTGAGGGCATGTGCTGGGGGGTGGGAATGGCTGGGGAAAGGTCAATGGGGGGAAAAGGAAACATATGTAATACTTTAAACAATAAATAACTTAAATTAAAAAAAAGATAGAGACATCAAGGCTAAGATGACACAGATGTTGGAAATCATTGACAAAGACTTTAAAGAAGCTATTATAAAAAATGCTCCAAGAAGAAAAGCACACTAGAAATGAATGGTGTGGTAGACAGAATCTTACAGCACTCCACAATTTCCTGCCCTAATTGCAGGGACTATGCACAGAATATCACACCTTGGTAAGTTACAGGGCAGAGAGACTCTGCAGATATAATTAAGTTACTAACCAGCAGACTCTGAATTAATCAAAGGGAGTCTACCCAGTTATGCCTAATCTAAACCCATCAAAATCTAAGAGGGATTCTGTGAGCTACTGCGACTTGAAGGTAAGGTGGGGTCATGTGATAAGGAAATCTGCCAGCCCTGGAAGCTGAAAGTGACCCCCAAGGACCTCAGTTCTACAAAGGCAAGGAACTGGATTCCGCCAGCAAGCTGAATGCACCTGGAAGCATCTTGCCCTGAGCCTCTAGAAAAAAGCCCAGCCCAGACAATGCCTTTACTTTGATCCTGTGAGACCCTAGCTGGAGAACCAGTCAAGCCCACTCAGACTTCTGATTTACAGAACTGTGAAGGAGACCTAAGTTGGTGGTATTTTGTTACACAACAGTAGTAAATAAAGACTAATTTTGGTAGTTGGAAGTGAGATGCTGCCATAACAAACACTTATTTAAGTTCATTTTGAGGTCATTAATATAACCCTCAAGTATCACAGGATTGCATTTGGGACTCACTGATTGCTCTAAAGTGAGAACATTCCTTTTGTTTATACTATTTTTCTAAAATAGTATTGAATAGACTGCATCCCTGAATTCTGCAGGCATTTGTTCCTTCTATTTTTTCTAGAACCACTGTCAAATTAATTGTGTTTATATGAAAAGGAGGGCCAAACAACAAAATCTGACTAATTTGTAAACAAACATTAACTCTTTAATACTGTCCACCGTACACTTTGAGTTTGGTGCACTGTCCTGGCTTCAAGTCTCCCAGAAGCTGCAGTATGGTGTCCAAGAGCACCCGGCTGGAGTTAACCAGGAATTCACGACCACACGCTATGGCAGCAACATCTGCAACAGAAAGACAAAACCAAGTTCAAAATCTCTGTAACTTCAGACTCTAGAAAAGTTTCTCCATGACAGAGTATTCCTTGCTGTCTTTCTCCTAACAAAATAGTCAGTGAGGCATAAAAAAACGGTGTTGTCCACAGAGTGACAACCCAGAAAGAACTGACAACCACAACAGTTACTCAGACAGTGAGTAATGCACTTTGTGAATAGCAAACACCTTGATAGTGGAACAGAGCACTGGAATCTAAATATGACTGCAGCCAACCACAGGACAGCAAGTGGATGCCATGCTCCAGAACCCTGACTGACAGCTGTGGGCAGTCAGGGTCCAAACAGAACCAAGTTGGTGGCGTAGATAAATGCTGGTACTCACTGCCTCCAACAACCACATCAAAATTCCAACTAAAATACAGAACCACCATCATTCAGAACCGCCTGAAATCTGGCTGAATAGAAGTCCTACAACTAGAGAAGTAAAAAAGAAAGTACATTGAGACTAGTAGGGGGGGCGAAGGCACAGAACGGGCTGGTGTGGTGTGTGTTTTTCAATCTGGAGGGATATCTGGCTGTAGAGGCCTCCTGTGAGGAGCAAGGGGTCCCAGCCCCACACCAGACCCCACCAGCCCAGAACTGGGAAAAGAATTCCACATAACTTTGGCTGTAAAAACCAGAGGGGATTGTGGCTGAGTGACAGGGAGATTGCTATAGTCCCAGGCAGTTCCTCTTAAAGGGCCAGCACAAGAACTTACACAGTCCTGCTTCCTCTGAGTTCCAGCACTGGGTGGCGGCTTTGGGGGATTCAGGGACATACAGGGAGGAAGTGGATTGTCTGGCATTGGGGCAGGAACTTGTGCCGACTTTCTCCAAGATGGGGGTGCTCACATGGGTCACTGTTCCTGTGCTGGGACCTTCCCCATTGCAAAACTGAGATTCCATCAACGTGGCCCACACTGTTTACTCTACCCTGCCCCATCCATTTGCAGCCCAACCCAAGCTGTTTGCAGGGGCTTTTCCATATGCATGGCCTATTCCAGCTCAGGCTTCAGACCTTTATAAAATCTCTCAAACAAGCAGCAACTGGCATCAGTGTGCCACAAATATATCAATAAGAAGCCCAAGACCCAGCACCTGCACCAGCCCACCTTGCTTCACAACTGGGCCTTGCCTGGGCACTTCCAAGCCTAATACAAGTAGCAGCAATCTGCAGATCACTCTGTAGCTCCTGTGGGTGGCCCAGACAGTGGCTGACTTTGCACTTTCCAGGAAGCCCCAGAGCCAGTGCACCCAGTGGACAGCGTCAGACCATACCAGATTACAACTTTACACATCCATGAGCAACACACTCAAGGGGCAGGCTCGGTGAGCACCAAAGCCCCAATGAAGCAAGTCTTGCTCCACAGGGGTGTCTCTTGCACAGCAGCTCTTCCATTGTAGTTGCAAATATTCCTCACAGGAATGATGATCATTGACATGAGGGTACTCTATTGACTTTGTAGAACAATTATATCCATGAAAGATAAGCTGGATCTTAGTCATGCCCATAAATTATCAACAGTCAAAAAATAATTTGTATTCTGAAATCACTATCTAATATTGTTTGAATGAATAAACCCAGAATAAAAAGGCAAGGAGTGTAATTATAACTTTCAAGTAAACAAAAAGCAGAAGAAACAATTAGAAAAATAAGTTTTCTGTCAGCTGGTGTGACTCAGTGGTTGAGTGTCAACCCACGAACAAGGAGGTCACAGTTCAATTCCTGGTCAGGGCACATGTCTACGTTGCAAGCTCAATCCCCAGTAGAGGGCTTGCATGAGGCAGTCAATCAAAAATTCTCTCTCATCCTTGATGTTTTTATCTCTCTCTCCCTCTGCCTCTCCCTTCCTCTCTCTGAAATAAATTTTAAAAAAAATTTTTAAACATAACTTTTCCACTTGCATGGTAAGCAAGTTAATCTTTGCAGGACTCTGACAATTTACCATCTTCTTTTACATTCTTCATTTGTCCCCTTACACAAGTTATTGAAAAGAATCACATGCTTATGTTGAAGAGCAGCTTGGTTTACAATGTGCTATCACCTCCATAGTTCAGTAAATATTTACAACAGCATGTAAGGTCATTAGAGCAGGTACTACTACTGCAGGTCAGATGAGGAACAGAAAACCAGAGAACTGATAACCTGGGAAGTGGACTAGCTGTGCCTGAAAATCCAGACCCCTCACTATACTAACCTATTACCAAGGACAGTGACTGTGGATGAGTAAGAAATCTAACAACTTCAATAAATCCTTGACTTCCAGTTTTTGCTTTAGGATACATTAAATTGGAAAGAGCTACACCTTGATTCTTTAAAAGGCGGGGGCGGTCATTTACAAAATCACAACTTTTCTTGAACACATCAGAGAGCTAAGGTCAGAGATCAACCAACTAACATGAGAAATAGGAAAAGGCAGGGGCTCATGAAGAGATATGAGGCAGACACTTGCTTACCTGGGGCAGATGCTGGACACCAGACAAACCAGCAAGAAAAATCCAGCTAAAAGTTTTAACAAAGTGCCAGATCAGCAGTTGCCTGTGGCTGATGTAGACAGAGTGGTTGACTACAAAAGGGAAAGGTGGGGAGATATTGAGGAGATATGTTGGAAGTTATAGAACTGTTCCACATCTCAACTGTGGTGGTCACATGACTATATGCATTTGTCAAAACTTAGGAACTGCAAAAAGGTGAGGGGAAAAGTGTAAAGGTAAGTTTATTGCATGTAAATTTTTTTAAAAAATCCTTGTTTTAGAAGGCAGAGGATCTGTGTGACAGCTAACCAAGGTCTCTGCTGTACTGCCTACTCCCCAAGAACAGTGTTCTCAGTGTTGGAGATGCATAAGCCACCAAAACAGCACTTTAATAAAACCACCATAGTATGTAATACTCCAGTAAAATTCATCAGTGAGGAAGCAAAAAAACATATGTGTCCACTTTCCAACTCTTTATGACAGCTCCTGTGAGTCACTCCAAGCAGGGAGAAACAAAGCCAAATTGAACTCGTATGCTGGGCAACAGGCTGGCTCTGCCCACTGGCCAACTGCCTCACCACTACACACCAGCTGCAGTTCAAGCCGCTCAAATTCACAACTCAGCAGAATGACAAATCACATATGTCATAGACCTTTGGCGTCACTTGCAAATAGCAAAAACTCTAGTCATCAAATTTACAAATGCCTTCTGTTAAAAAAAAAAAAAAAACCTTAAAAGAATTTGAAAAGGTACAGCAATGCAAGCCTCCTCCAGCAGAAGGTGCGAGGATGAGAGTGCATGATGCCTGCCGTCCTGCAGAGTAGATGCTGGATAAACCAGGACTGGCCTGAAGACCACAAGTCTCAACATCTCCCCAGAAGAAGGATCATAAGGAATTATGAAGGGACAATGACTACACAGGACCTGCCTCATTAGTATTTAGTAGGTGAAGGATATTGCCATGAGGAAAACTAAAATGTCCTCTCTCTCTTTAATGGTAAAGAATTACCCTAAGATACACAGCAGAGATGAAAGAGCAACATAAAAAAATAAATCGTAGCATCTATTTAACTATTTCACTGACTCTGGAGCAAAAAGCCTTGGTCCTCACTAGTACATACTACTCCTACTATATACTAAGAGATCAGTGATTGTTTGGCTTTATCTGTACAGCAGTTTTGCCACAGAATTCTATCATAACTGTATAATTTTGGGGAGAAATTTACTAAAGAGACAGTTTAGGTTTTGGAATTCCTTAATTATTGTACCACAATAACCACAATAGTTTAGGCTTTTACTTGACTAGACATTAATAAAGTGGCAATGACTCCAAATAATAAGCAGCTCAACATAGTTTTGTTCTGACTTCAGTAAAGGCACAGACTGAACATGCAAACTCGTCCCATGCTTCCTAAGACCAGTCATGCTTACTCAACAATATTGTACTTACCAGAATGACCTGCATGATATGCCACAATCACACAACCTGGTACCTATCCCAGATCCACAGAACCAGAGTCTCCAGGGTGTGAACCACATGGCATTTGAAAAAGTTCCTGAGAGAGGTTTATGCTCAGACACCTGACTGTAATCGCTGCTCAAGGACACACTTAAAACTGCCACTATGCTTAAAAGAATTACTTACTTGTCACAATTCCAGCCAAAGCAAAAACAAACTGATTTTCATCAGAATCGAGCTCCTTGACATCCCCATCCAGTGACTTCACAAAACTCTCCATTGTCTGACCAGTGATGTTGAAAAACTTCAAAGCTTTATCCTGAAAGTTTGGAAATGAGAGCATCACGCCCCTTCACAAATACCAGTGTGAAACATGTTAAAAGTGCAGGATACATAGAAAAGACCCTGGTGGTACTTACAGAGGCAATATTTTAAAATCTATTCCTCATTAAAAGTTTCTATTGAAAAGATGAAAGGAAAAGGTTTTACTTTACTAGATACAAATAAAAGTATTAGAAAAATTACCTAAAGACTAACCCAAAGAGTAAAATAAAAGTACATATGGGAAACAGCTCAAAATTTACACAATGATGGAAGCACCGGGATCAATTCACCCAACAATATACTAGAAAAGCATGTATGGGTTTTCAAACCTTCGGCAAACTGCTTTTCAAATAAAGTCTTAACTGAAATCTCAACATGTAAGATAGATAAAGAAGCGGGCTGGAAGAGGTTAATGGGGGGAAAGGAGGACCTATGTAATACTTTCAACAATAAAGATTTAAAAAGAAAAATAACAATATTTCCAAGTTTACAGAGCCTTTGCAGCACTTCTCTGAGGACCTGTTTGAAAACCAGGGCACAAGGGAGCTTCAAGGGTGACACAAATGCTCTAAGACTGGGTTGTGGTGATGTTGTGCTACTATGGAAGTCAGCTAAACACCACTGAGTTGTACACTTGCAGACGGGTGAACTTTACGGTATATAAATTACATCTCAGTAAAGCTCAATAAACTTTAAAAAATAAAGTCTTCCCTGGCCAGTTTGGCTCAGTGGATAGAGCGTCAGCCTGCGGACTGAAGGGTCCCAGGTTTGATTCCGGCCAGGGGCACATGCCTGGGTTGTGAGCTAAATCCCACCACCCCCCCCAGTAGGGGGCATGCAGGAGGCGGCCAGTCGATGATTCTATCTCATCACTGATATTTCTATCTCTCTATCTCTCTCCCTTTCTCTCTGAAATCAATAAAAATATATTAAAAAATAATAATAAAGAAAGTCTTTCCCCTGAAAGGCAAATACAATTTTTGATTTTTAGAATGATGAGTAGTTTATTACCGACCTTCCACCAAACATCCCCTTGTGACTTTTATTTCCATTCATGACATCCCATTTTCCCAGAGTCACCTCAGTCTTCCTTGGTTCCTTTCATTCTGTCAGCTGTGGAGTCCATGCTGTCACCACACTGGCCTTAGTCACAGGCTCTCCTTCCCTTCCATCTCCCCTACAGAGAGCCAGCTCACTCCAGCCTGAGCCACTGGAACTCTAATTCGTCTTCCTGTCCAGTCTGTAGACCCCAACCTGCCCCCTCAAATCCACACTCACTCTCTGTCATGTTAACCTTCCCCAAACTCTCCCCTTATCCCATCCTCTTTTAGTCAACGCTTAGGAATCCAGTCCTCCCACCTGGACTGCATCATCAACCTGCATTGACGGTCTTCCAAAATTACACTCCACCCAACCTTATAAGCCTTCTTTCCCCACAACTTTACCACACAATCCTCCACTCTGTGTCAACTAACCTACTCACTGTCCCTAAACAAACTTACTACATTAATTTCACATACCCCCACAGCACCAGGTTACAGAGGACCCCACACCACAATTCCAAAATTATTTGATGAAAGAAATGGATGTAAGCCATGCTGCACCCTCCCAGCCCATAAGCATTAATCAACAAGGTCCAGTTGGCCATGCTTACTCCTCCCAGAAGGGCTTTGACGACCTCCTCACTGCTGGAGACGCCCCAGAGCAGAGTGCAGGCTGCTGCCCCCATCTCTGTGCAATACTCTGCCTGCTGCAGGAGTTGCTGCTTCGCTTCATTCAGCTGCTGGCGAAGAGCCAGTTTCTCCTGAAATCAAAACAAAATCAGAAAAATGAATAGCATTGAACTTTAAAATATCTCGTGTTTTCTCTTTCAAAGATATTTTAAAGAAAATAAATGCATACAGAATCATAGAAAACAGTTGGCAAATGAAAACTAGTCCTTAGAGAGCCATAATCCATATTTTAAAAATAAAATTTAGAGGCAAAATTAACACTCTTAGAAAAGAACATCCTATTAAATTAGAGTTTATAAATACCATCAAAGTCGAGAAGCTTTTCATCTAGGGGAGAAAAGGGAGCAGTGGAGCCACAAATTCATCTTCTTTAAATCAAATGAACTCATTAGGCATCTCAGGTCCAAAGTGTCTATACCCAGGACCAGCACCAACTAGGACATCTGAGCAAAGTGACAACCTCACACAGCAGTCCACATATAGAGCAACACTTTTAAAAACATTTTTTAAATGTATTTTTATTGATTTCAGAGAGGTCAAGATACCACCTCACACCTGTTAGTGTGGCCATTATCAACAAGGCAAGTAATGTGTTGGAGAGGTTGTGGAGAAAAAGGGAACCCTCATTCACTGCTGGTGGGAATGTAGACTGATACAACTACTATGGAAAAGAGTCTGGCCCAGGGGTGGGCAAACTTTTTGACTCGAGGGCCACAATGGGTTCTTAAACTGGACCGGAGGGCCGGAACAAAAGCATGGATGGAGTGTTTGTGTGAACTAATACAAATTCAAAGTAAACATCGTTACATAAAAGGGTACGGTCTTTTTTTTTTTTTTAGTTTTATTCATTTCAAACGGGCCGAATCCGGCCCGCGGGCCGTAGTTTGCCCACGGCTGGTCTGGCCATTCCTCAAAAAAATTAAGAATAGAGCCCCAGCTGGTTTGGCTCAATGGATAGAGCGTCAGCCTGTGGACTGAAGGGTCCCAGGTTTGATCCCAGCAAAGAGCACATGCCTGGGTTGCAGGCTTGATCCTCAGTGGGGGGTGTGCAGGAGGCAGCCAGTCAGTGATTCTCACTCATCATTGATGTTTCTATCTCTTTCTCCCTCTCCCTTCCTCTCTGAAATCAATAAAAATATATTTTAAAAAAAAGAAAAAAAAGAATAGAGCTACCATACAACCCAGCAATCCCTCTCATGTATACCTGAAAAACTCGAAAACACGTATTCAAAAAGATATATGCACCCCATGTTCACTGTAGCATTACTTACGGTGGCCAACACATGGAAACAACCAAAGTGCCCTGTGATAGAGGACTAGATAAAGAAGATGTTGTACATATATACAATGAAATACTATTCAGCCATAAGAAAGGATGAAATACTGCCATTTGCAACAACATGGATGAACCAAGAGAATATTATGCTAAGTGAAATAAGTCAATCAGAAAAAGCTAAGAACCATATGATTTCAATCATATGTGGAATATAAAACTGAAACTCATGGACACAAACAGCAGTGTGGTGGTTTCCAGAGGGAAGGGATGTGGGGGTAAAAGGGACCCTAATATATGGTGACAGGAGATGATTTGACTTTGAGGGGTGGGCACACAGTGCAATATACAGGACTAGCACTGATTTCAAAAACAAAAACTTATCAGAAAGCTATAAAAATAAAACCAGTGTTGGATTGGCATAAGAATGAAAACACAGATCAGTGAAACACTGACATTTATGGCAATCAACTTTAACAAAGATGCCAAGGCAATTCAATGGAAAAATTATTGCCTTTTCAAAAAATGGTGCTAAAACAACTAGATATTCATTTGTAAAAAAAAAAAAAAAAAATTATATGTGATAAAACTGCCTAGAACAATGGGCGTACACACAAATGAGTGCATACAAAATTGGTGAAATACAAACAAATCCAGGGAATGCTGATGAAACCTACATAAACTCTGGGAATTATATCAATGTCAATGTCCTGGCTTTCAGTTTGTCCTGTAGTTATGCAAGATGTTACCACTGGGGGAAACTGTGTGAAGGTATAGGGAACTTCCCTGGACTTTTTGCAACTTCCTATGAATCTGTAATTATTTCAAAATAATTTTTTACCAAAAAAACTGGATTAGGGTGATAGTTTTACAACTGCATAAATTTACTAACGATCATCAAACTATACTTGTATAACAGATGAATTTTGTGGTATATAAAATATATCTCAATAAAGCTGTTTTAAAATAAACATTAATCAAACCCTGATATATTTGCTTACTTAAAGTGAATATTGATACATAGGGTATCAAGTATAATACTTTCCAGGTTCCTTGACACTCTGAAGTTATTTCTGATTTTAACTGAACTATCAGTTTTTCTTTTAAAAGTTTTCTGAAATAATGTACAAAGTTTGCAACAACTTTCCTTTTATTACCACAAAAGTAGTAACTCTTTCCTACCAAATTAAAAATGTCAAACAAAATTTGGCAGTCCATACTTGTTAGTGTACTGACTGTGAAAGTGCATGCCAGAACAAAGCAACACACAGAGAGGACGAAACCACAGGTAAACCACTGAAAGGCCTGCTCCTCAAGAACACAGGGAACTGTACATTGTCTGCGATCACTTCACACAGAAAAGCCAGCCAGGCACTAAAAAAGGGCCGCCAGCAGGTGGAAAGCCTCCTCTAACCTTACAGTGACAGCACAATCCTTCAAAAAGTCATCCAGCTACCCTCTGACAGTTTCACCTACACCATAAACGCTGGGCTCTTTCTCTAGTTCAAAGGCTGCTTTGCCAGGACTCTCTGGGCCAGTCTCATAGATCACATCAAGGCCCAGCTGGCTTCCTCCACTGATCTGACTCAATCACACTAAGGAAACATCTCAACTGAGGTCAGGAACCAAGTTTTCCTTGTTTCAGTCACCAGTCTAGGGCAGTTGGGCGCTACTGCTTTATGAATTTGAGTCCATTCTTTATCTGATCTTTTCTTTCATACTGGAATCAGTACCTTCCACCTTTCCCTAACGACTTTAATCCACGCTGGAGTACTTACTAGCAATACTCTAACTTAGGATCTAGCCTCTGGATTCTTTCCTGGTTCCTCAACTCTAAAATAAGCTTCCAGAGTCTGGCACATGATCTGTGTAGACCTGGACAGAGACCACAGAAAAGGCAACTGCCAGTTCTCCATAGCAAGGAGACATGGTCTTGTTACACAAACTTGTATTACACTGGGGGGACTACTAAACAGCAAACTTCACTGGAAACAGTTTAACCTAAAATATCCCCACTTCTGCCCTGGCCAATGTTTCTCGGTGGTTAGAGTGTCAGCCCAAATGAGCACCTTAGAGTCTCAGGTTTGAATCTGAGTCAAGGGCACATACTTGGGTTGCAGATTCGATCCCCTGTCCTGGTTGGGGCGTGTGCAGGGCGCTATGGGAGGCAACCAATCGATGTGTCTCTCATATTAATGTTTCTCTCTCTTTCTTTCCTTCTCTCCTTCTCTTCCTCCCTTCCACTCTCTCTAAAAAAATCAATGGAAAAAAGGATTAACAAATAAATAAATAATAAAATAAAATATTCCCACTTGAACTAAGATCAATGTGAAGGCAACAACATGCTGGTGATATGAAGCTGCTTTACCAAGGCCCTTTCATCCTCTATACTGGCACTTGTAGAATGGTTTATTTTTAAGCATTACAGCTAACATGCCAGCAAAACATGCATTTTCCCTATGCTTTCAACTTAAAAAAACAGGAAATCTAAGATTCTGTTCCACTGTAAGCTTCAACAAGGATGTCTCAGCAATTTAAGAAGGAACTGAACCAATGAATTGCATTGTTAACATTGATCAAATTCATTCTTGCCTATTGGTTAACTTCTTTCTGACCATGATACTTTAGGCCCAGACACTGCCATTTTAGTTTATCATGATCTACGCAGAATACAGCAAAGCTGAAATTGAACCTTTCACTATGTGATGTTCCACCTAACCCAGTTTTAAGACTAAACTGTTTTCCCAACCTTTTCTACTTGCTCAATATTAAAGTCTATAAAAATTCCCCTCGTTTTGGAAAACCTCTTTACAGCCACATTCAGAATTCCTTCACATGAGAAGACAGTATGAAATAGAACTTTGTACACAGGGAGGGGTCATTCCTGTAAGTTAGTAGTACCTGCGGCCCTAGCTGTGCTGGGAGAAGCAAGTGAGATGCATGGACAGCCACTGACCACCTGCCAGCATGCAGTAAACAATACACACTAGCTAGTTATTACTAGTACAATTATTGTTTTACTATTCAAAAATAAAAATACATTCAAGCCCAGCCGACATGGCTCAGTGGTTGAGCATCAACCTATGAACCAGGAGAGGTCACGGTTGATTCCTGGTCAGGGCACATGCCCAGGTTTCAGGCTCAATCCCCAGTGTGGGGCGTGCAGGAGGCAGCCAAGCAATGCTTCTCTCTCTTCATTGATGTTTCCATCTTTCTCTCCTTCTCCTTCCTCTATGAAATCAGTAAAAATATATATGTTAAAAAAATACACATTCAAGCTCCAAATTTTACCAGGAGGGGTAGAATAGTTCATTTTACAGAAGAAGAAATTTCTTCCATTCCAAAAGTAAAAATTAATGTGTAATTTTCAAAAAATATTGTTAGTCTCCCCTAATATTAAATAAAATTGGTTAATTTTAAATATCAATAAATGATCCCTAAATTAATTACAAATATTTTATTTAATACATCACCTCTGATTATAAATTATGTGTACAATATTTTTCTTCAATACTTTTATTATGAATTTTTATGTTTTGGAATGGCCTTTTAAACATAAAAATTAACGGTGACTATTAAAAAGCACCAAGTAAATAATCTCCACAATAAACAGTTATAAAATCCAAATGTTCAACTATTTTCCAACCCATTCAAAATACATACATACATTTAAAAATACAATCTCCTGATGCTTAAAGGCTAGAAAGACAAGTCGCCAACACCACTGAGTAGACACAGCCACAGTGCTGGTGTTTGAAGCAGCCGTCTGTGAGCATCATACCTTCTTCTCTTTCATGCTGTCGGCTTGCACTGTCTCCAGGCGTGCTTTAAAGTGCTCACAATCCATTCTCAGTTGCTCTAATTCTTGCTCCTTCCTTTCTAGATCTACAAGAAATAGACATAAATACCTAGTATTTCAAATCACTAATCTCTCTTAAGCATCCATTTTACCTGATCTATTAGGAAAATCTATACTCATTTCTTAGGTAGTATTTGCATAACCAGTCCTTGAATAACCAATATTCTAAGAGTCCTGCTTTTTACATTTGCCAGTTTTTAGCCCATAGTAAAAAGCACTTTTTTTGTTTTCTGTTTATAAGACCTCACTTTACTGCCAAACTTGTACTCAGGATCTAAGAAAGTGTATACTTAAAGGACTGGAGGCAGGGCTGAGAAGCCCGACTGTCTCATGGCACAAACTTGTATCTGTTCCAGAAAAGGCAGAAGGCAGCTCAGTGGTAGACAGTGCCAGCCGGGGCTGATTCACAAAACTGGTCTCACCAACGGGTAGAGTGACTCAGTGAGACAGCTGCAGTGGTAGTCAATGGAGGAGTGAGAAATGGTGATAGGGACGAGAAAAGGCCATAGTGAAAGGTGGCGACTATGGAATACTTCCTCTACACCATATTCATTCGATGATTCAAACGGCCAACAAAAGTCTCAAAAGACATCCACGTTAATAAATTTGAAGTCAAAAGTATTATCACTTTAAATAGAAAGTATTATGGGGCAGAAATACTGGCGTTCAAAAATCAAAAAAATACGTAATTTAAATTTTTAACTGCCTAGATTTCAAGGGCTGAGAAATCATCAGTTTTTATGCTGACATGTACCAAAATTGGGAGAGCAGCTGTGCTCAGAGCTAACGGTGTTAGTTCTCTGATTAAAGTAGCGATAGCTAAGGGCAGTGATTCTCAGACTTGAGAGGACTCCTTCAAACAGGCTGCTGATTCAGTAGGATCGAATTGGGCCTGAGACACTGCATTTCTTACAAGTGACCAGGTGAGGCTGATGCTGCTGGTCTGGGAACAGACTTTGAGGACAACTGCTTTGGGACAAGAGCCTGGTCTCTCATCACTAACTAAATGAAATCAGCACAACCAACGACAGCAATCGAGGGAAGGCAGCTGTCGGAATACTAAAGGGTGGAAAAACAGAGGGTGGTGACAGAGTCTCAGGAGCAGACCCCTGAAAAATGGAACATTACTCCACCAAAGAGGAGAAATGTGGCCTCCAGACACTTCCTCCAATGATGAGCAGATGAAAGAAGCAGCTCAGGGGTCCTGCCAAGAATAACACGGGCATCCCAAAAGCTCTGGAGAGTCTACATTTCGGAGACCCTTTACCCTGGAAGGAAGGTAAAACCTAAAGTTCAATATTCAGACAGAGATTATGAAATTGGCTGGCAAACCTTCTTTTAAAACACATTTCTTATAAACTAAGATGAAGTAACATGCAACTATTTCTTCTCACTTAAATCAGTTTCTTTTCTGCCCTTTTATGATGTACGGTAGTATGCCACAATATGACTTTCACTGGAATTCTTTCTTTTGTCCCATAATCCTGGCCACACAAGAAAACAACTATCAATCAAGTGCTATGCTTGGAAACTGCATGGTTGACTTTTGTAATAATGCTAAATGAAAATATATATGTGCATATATTACTTATAATTATGTATGAAATACAAACTGGTCACAAGGAAACAAAATGAAAGGAAGTAAGATAAAATTATTGATAGCATAAATTCTTTGCAGTTAACTTTTAAATGTTTCTTCTATTATTAAACTGTATAATACTCAAACATGGTAATGAAAATAGGAAATTGCAACTCTACAAGCCATGTTATCACGTGTAAAAATCTGTAGAAATTAATTTAACCACCCAAAAGACTTTCATTATGGTAATTTCATAATCTCTCACTCTGTATAGCTGCACACCACTCACTGTAAGTTAACGTGACCACGGGACAGGGTTAAATACAGCCCGTTCTACCACAGGCCACCTCCCAGAACTCAGTGTCAGGGATGCCGCCCACACTGCAGGCTCTCCCGGGGAAGCAGTGCCTTTCCGCGGTGTGAGGCCGCTGCCTTGTGGCCAGATGGGAGCACTGCCGCTGCCATGCCTCCTGACAAAACTCCCACCTTGCACTTTCTTTTTTTATTTTATTTATTTATTTGACTTAAACAAGAAATTTTTTCTCTCACAGTTCTAGAGGTTACAATTCTGAGATCATGGTGTCAGTAGAGTTGGTTCCTACTGAGAGCTGCAAAGACCTCTATCCTTAGTTCATCTTCTTTTGGCCTATTCACATCGTCTTCCCTCTATACATATTCCTGTGTCCAAAATCCCTGTTTTTATAAAAACATACATCATAGCCAAAACCGGTTTGACTCAGTGGATAGAGCGTCAGCCTGTGGACTGAGGGGTCCCAGGTTCGATTCCGGTCAAGGGCATGTACCTTGGTTGCGGCACATCCCCAGTGGGAGGTGTGCAGGAGGCAGCTGGTCGATGTTTCTCTCTCATCGATGTTTCTAGCTCTCTATCCTTCTCCCTTCCTCTCTGTAAAGAATCAATGGAATATATATTTTTAAAAAAACATACATCATATGTTGAATTGGAATTGATTCTAATAACCTCACTTTAACTCTGTTATCTCTGTAAAGACCCTGTCTCCAAATAAGGTCACATTCTGAGATACTGGAGGTTAGAACTCAACATAAGAATTTGGACCACCTTGCATTTTCAACTTGGCCCACAGTATGCCTGCCATCTAAAACACCTCAAGGGCACAGATGTTCATGTTTTGTTTTCTAATACATCCCAAACGCCTACAACAGTATGTGCCACATAGTAGGCACTTTACAAATATTTGTCACAAAAATAAATTTCACTTCTTTATGCATTCCTTCTGCTAATCCTTCAATAAAAAACACAATTACTTTAATTATATGTCTCATTCTTCTGTTATAAGAATATGTTATTTCTTTAAAATCACAGAAATAATATGAACAGTAAGTGATATACTAGTGGAGACATTATCTACCCAGCCTCAATATTAGAACAGGGAAGGGGCTGCCACTAAGTCTCTACTGTATGTACTTCAACAGTTAACCTTTAGCATTCAAAATGAAGGAGAAATCTCCATTTAACTGTTAACCGAATGAAGGGTGGCCTAGACAGACGACAACAATATTTATATAGAAACAATCTAAATCACAGGCCATTTCAACACCTATATATCTTCTGAATTTTACAATTCTTTTTGATAGTTTTAATAACATGAGAATGACTGTATCTCTTAATGCTCAACTGATTCACAGGAAAGGTATAGATAACTATAAATGAAAACATTAATCAAAGAAATTTAAACTATAAAAAAAGGATCAATTTCTTCTACCCCTTTTTTATCATCTGGCATAGTTATAAATTTACCAGTTGTTCATATTATGAAAATTTGTTTCCATCAAAACAACTATGGAAAGAGTCTCAAATCCAAAATAAAGGCTTTTTAACACCCATTAACTTTTACCTTCTTATCACGTTCTAATAGGTTTAGAAAAGAATTTAGAATTAGCTACTGATGGATTCCATCTTTAGTTGAGCTGAGATTTGGAGGGTGTTGTTTGTTTCCAGCACAAAGTATGGGCTTGCCCCGCAATCCAAAAGTAGAGCTATTCCTATGAAACCATCATAAGCCAAAATGGCATAAAGTGAACAAACAATTACCTGAGAACACATCTTGCAAATAGATGCACAAAATAAATGGATATAAAGCCTAGATGCTAACAGATACAGTTGAAAGTTCTGGCAGCTTGATGCTGAAATGCTGAGTGTGGTTCCCAGCAATGGAGAAAAAAAAAATGAGGGACACCTGTAATACTCTCAACAATATTTTAAAATTTTTTAATTAAAAAGCAACAACAGGATTCTCCAGTTTAAAATAAATTATCGAGCCCTAATCGGGGGAGTGTGCAGAGGCAGCTGATCGATGTTTCTCTCTCATCAATGTTTCTAACTCTCTATCCCTCTCTCCTCCTCTCTGTAAAAAAATCAATAAAATGTAAATAAATAAGTTACTGACACCCACTGAGGCAGGAATAACTCCCTCACTGCTGAATGAATACGCCCAAGAAGGAGAAAATGGGGGGTGGGCTAACTTTCATGCCTCAGAACTGCAATTCACACCCAGGTCAGACCTATTCCAAACCTCCCTACACCTTTTCCAAATTCATGGGGCGTCAGTGTTTGAGCCAGAATGGAAGTGCTGGGCCAGGAACAGAGTGCTTTCTTCAGGACACCAAGTGTTTAGCAATCCCTCCACCTGAGGGGTCCTCTTTATCACGGGCACCCCTGAGCTGTGCACTGTCCCAAAGAGGGTCCCACTTTAAGACTTACACTTCCTGTGAGGTAAGCCTAACTGTCCTCGTTTCATAGACAGGGTAATACCAGGCACATGAGTTAGACGCAGGATACGGATTACTCCCACATCTCTGTATTTCCATTGCTGAGCTCTGCCCTTACTTCCTTACCAAGACGAATCACTTCTTCCTATCTCCCTCCAACTCCATCCTTGTGGCCATAGTCCCAAACCTTCCTCAGTGAGCGCACACTCATTAATGCTCCATCCTCCATCCAATCCCTCAAGCCTATTCTACACTCAGATACAAAAATCGTTCCCCTGAAAACATAATTTTAATGGCTATTCTATGTCATTTTCATGTGATTATTTCCAGTTGCTTCTCATCTCAAATTAAAAACAATAACTCAGGATTATTTTATCTTCTATAAGCTTCTCAAACTTACTGACCTCAACTATACCTGACTCTACTATACCTTAACCCTTGCTTCATATGTCAAGCAGAAAAAATAGCTCATTAACCCACAATCAATCCTGCTTACTCCTTTTTGTGACTTTCATACATGACATCATTCTAGTCTAAAAGTTTCCGCTTTTCTAATAAATCATGCCTCTCATTCCCTATAGATTCTCTGACCGCACCCTCGTCAATGTTATTCCAAAATCCACCACTTACCTGCCCAGTTTCCCAAAGGGAGTTACTATGCTAGAGTCACAATGAAGTCCAGTATCTACTTGATACTTATCAATGTAAGTCCTTTGGCTGACTTTTAAACAAGTGATCCGTTTTTACTCCATGGGATCCATTCTCTGTACCATGGCTCACATGATTAGTCTAGGAAGACAGGCCCCTGGGAAGGCCCAAAAGGGCCAACAAACCTAATCCTTATTTTAAAAGGAGGAGGGGTATTTTTGTTTTCTTTCATATTACCCAAGTGGTAAGAATTTAAGAGCCCAACTTAGGTAAAAGACACCTTAGGTCAGGCTTAGGCCAGAGAAGTAGATGTCTCCAAGGGTCAGCTGAAGTTCAAGTTCACAGTAAAGCCTCCTACAACCACCCCAATCCACTCTGATCCTTCCTTCCTTCCTTCCTTCCTTCCTTCCTTCCTTCCTTCCTTCCTTCCTTCCTTCCTTCTTCCCTCCCTTTCTTTCTTTCTCTCTCTCTCTCTCTCTCTCTCTCTCTCTCTCTCTCTCTCTCTCTCTTTCTCTCTCTCTCTGTTAATTCTCACCCAAGATATTTTTCCCCACTGATTTTCAGAGAGAGTGGGAGACACACTGATTGGCTGCCTCCTGCACAAACTCCAACCAAGGCCAGGATCAAACCTGCAACCTAGGTACATGTCCTTGACTGGGAACTGAACCCATTCCTGGGCCAATACTCTATCCACTAAGCCACACCAGCCAGGGCAATCTTTTCTTTCTCTTAACACCCAGTTTCCTGTAGTACATATACTACTAGCTTCATGAGATACTGCTATAAATTAGGAGGGTGGGCAGGGCGGTTTCTCAGGACCAAGTAGTCAGCCAGGCACAGAACATATAAACAGGGACTCTGTACTCCCACCAACTTTGTACCTTAAGATGGGAATAAAACCATTTTGTCTGAAGGAAAAGTACAGAATGCTCTGACAACATCTAAAAAGTGATGCATCCTAACTAGGCAGGCAGATAAGGAAGTGAGACTGTACCTGAGGCTGAGTAAGGAATATCCAGCCTTTCCAACTATGGCACAGTTTGGTTCAGGTTTTTGGGTGGGAGTGGATTTTGGTGGGTTCTCTGCTTAGTTTTTGGTCTTTATCCTAAGAGCAAAGAGAAGCCATTGAAGACTTAAGCAGGGGAATGAAACAATAAGACAATTGTTAAAAATGCTCAATGTCACTAATCATCAAAGAGATGCAAATTAAATCCACAATGAGGTATCATCTCACGCCTGCCAGAATAGCTAGTCAATAAATCAACAATTGCTGGTGAGGATGTGGAGAAAAGGGAACCCTAGTACACTGCTGGTGGAAATGCAGACTGGTGCAGCCACTGTGGAAAACACTATGGAGTCTCCTCAACCATCCCACTTCTGGGAATATATCCTAAGAATACCGAAATACCAATCAGAAAGAATATATGCACAGCAATGCAATTTATAATAGCTAAGATCCGGAAACAGCCCAAGTGCCCATCAGTAGACGAGTGGATAAAAAAGCTGTGGTATCCTATATAATAAAAGCCAAATATGCATATCAACCGAACAGCAGAATGACTGGTTGTTATGATGCTCACTGACCACCAGGGGGCAGACGCTCGATACAGGAGCTGCCCCCTGGTGGTCAGTGTGCTCCCAAAGGGGGAGCGTCGCCCAGGCAGAAGCCAGGCTCATGGCTGGCAAGTGCAGCGGCGGTTGGGAGGCCAAGTGGTAAGGAGCAAGGAGTCCCAGACTGCAAAAGGGATGTCCGACTGCCGGATTAGGCCCAGAAGCGGGCTTAAGCCAGCAGTCGGACATCCCCCAAGGGGTCCCGGACTGCGAGAGGGCGCATGCCAGGCTGAGGGACCTCGGCCCCTGTGCATGAATTTCGTGCACCGGGCCTCTAGTCCTATATAATAAAAGCCCAGCAACCAAACGGTGGAACAACCAGAACAACCGGTCGACCAGTCACTATGACACGCACTGACCATCAGGGGGCAGACACTCAATGCAAGAGCTGCCCCCGGTGGTCAGTGCGCTACCACAGTGGGAGCGCTGCTTGGCTGACCAGGATGAGCGGCTGCTCCTGCTGTGAACACCGGGCTGACAGGCAGGAACCCGGGCTGCGATCCTCAGCTTCTCGCCCCAGGCTCCTCCTCCTCGTTCCCTGCCGCCTCCTCCGGATGCCCACAGGCTGTGCAGCGCAGCCGCTGGGCTTGCAGAGCTGACCCCGGAGGCTGGGAGACAGGTTCATGGCCACCACGGGACTGAGGCCTACTCCACCGCCTCTCAGTGCTATTTTCCCCGAATGGGTCCCCTGGAGAGGCGAACGTTGGACCAGGGAACGGCCGCTCAGAGGGCAGGTTCACAGCCACTCGACTGACCAGGATGAATGGTGCTCCCACAGCAGGTGATCCCAGCAGGCCACTCCCCCCACCAGTGCATGAATCCCATGCACCAGGCCTCTAGTATTTATATAATGGAATACTATGCAGCTGTAAAAAAAAAATTTCTTACCCTTTGAGACGGCATGGATGGACCTGGAGATTACCCTAAGTAAAATAAGCCAGTCAGAGAAAGACAAATATCACATGATCTCACTTATGTGTGGAATCTAATGAACAAATAGGTCCAGAGACATAGAAGCATGGAACAGACTGACAAATCTCAGAGGGAAGGGGAGAGGAGGAGGTGGGAAGATATTAACCAAAGAACTTATATGCATATCTGCATAGCCCATGGACACAGATGATAGTAAAGTGAAGGCCTGGGGTGGGGCAGGAGACAAGTGGAGGAAAGTAAAGGGGTTGGGGGGAAGAGGGACATCTGTAATATTCTCAACAATAAAAATAAATTTTAAAAAATATATCCTCAGGTGAGGGTTTAAAAAAAAGTCTGAATTGTTAAAATTACTTGGGCTTCCCTGGCCAGGTCACTCAGTTGGTTGGAGCTTCACCCTGAAGATCCAAAGATTTTGAGTTCAATCCCCAGCCATGGTGTGTATGGGTGACAACCGATTGATGTTTCTCTCTTTCTCTCCACCTTCCTCTCTCTAAACATATCCTCGGGTATTTTTGTTGTTGCTGCTGTTAATCCTCATCTGAGGGTATTTTTTCCATTTATTTTTATTTTTTTTAATATATTTTATTGATTTTTTTTATAGAGAGGAAGGGAGAAGAATAGAGAGCTAGAAACATTGATGAGAATGAAACATCAATCAGCTGCCTCCTGCACACCTCCCACTGGGGATGTGCACGCAACCAAGGTACATGCCCTTGACTGGAATCGAACTTGGGACCTTTCAGTCCGCAGGCCGAGCTCTATCCATTGAGTCAAACCGATTAGGGCTCCATTGATTTTTAGATAGAGAGGAAAGTAGGGAGGGGAGGGACGGAGGGAGGGAGGGGATATACAGCAGTGTGAGACACACTGATTGGTTGCTTCCTGCATACTCTCTGACTAGGGTTGGGGGTCAAACCTGCAAACCAGGCACATGCCGTAGACTGGGAATCAAACCCAAGACCCTTTGGTGCACAAGCTGATGCTCTAACCAATGAGCATACTGGCCAGGGCTGGGGTGAGGATTTTTTTTTTAATCTTTTTTTTTTTCCAAATATATTTTATTGATTTTACAGAGGGAGAGGGGGAGAGAGAAACATCAGTGATGAGAGAGAATCATTGATTGGCTGCCTCCTGCACGCCCCCTAGTGGGGATCCAGCCGCGACCCAGGCATGGTGCCTTGGCCAGAATCGAACTCTGGGACCTCAGTCCACAGGCCAACCCTCTATCCATTGAGCCAAACCAGCTAGGGCAAGGATTTTTTTTTTTTTTTAATTACTTAGGCTACCAGTGCATAGAACAGGCTGGAGAGTGGCAATGAGTGAATGCTGCCATGAGGCAGAGATTCAGGCAAAATGATTGGGGCCTTGCCCTGGCTGGTTTGGCTCAGTGGATAGAGCATCGGCCTGCAGATTGAAAGGTCCCAGGTTCAATTCCAAACAAGGGCACATGCGTAGGTTGTGGGCTCGATCCCCAGTAGGGAGCTTGCAGGAGGCAGTCAATCAGTGATTCTCTCTTATCATTCATGTTTCCATCTCTCTCTCCCTCTCTCTTTCTCTCTGAAATCAATAAAAATATTTTTTTAAAAAAATGATAGGGGCCTGGACTCAGGTGGTGGCGGTGACAATGGAGGTAAGCTGACAAACTCAGGTTGCACCCGTGAGCGAAAATGTGTAGGACTTACTGGCAGACCGGTGAGGGTTGAATAGTGAGCAGAAGTGGGCAACAAGGAGGATCAATTGGTCTGTGTGTGGATGGTCTGGGGAGAGTCAGGCAGCACAGTTTTAAGTGAGGAGGGAGGATGGATATCATGAGGGGGGTTAATATAATGAGTCCAATGTAGAAAGTAAAAATGAGCTTGCTCTGAGACAGTGAAACTCTGTCCTGCAATTGTCAGGCTGGGACAAGACACACAGTAAGCTAGCTGCCACGTTAACAGGAAACAATACTTCTCTCACGGACACACTGCAACTGTAAAAGAGCCATAAGGACCCCTTCTTTCAGTGATTGCTAGTTTCTTATTCAGAGAAAGCTTATTCTGTAAAATCCCACACTACCAGAAATTTTACTTATACCAGTAAGAAGGAAACAGCCCACTCACCTACAGAATCAAAATCACTGGGACCGAGCAGCAGCCTTGGTTTCCAGCTAGCTGCAGGGATTCAAATAAGGATTTCTAGACACTAAGTCCACATCGATGTAAGTTTTGTAGTTTTCAAGGAAACAGGCCCTGGGTCCACTGCAGTGAGACCTGATGCCGACTGCTTAGAGCCCATCAATCATGACTTCACTTGCACTTCACCTAACTCCACCCTGCCCAAATGCTACAGCAGCTCTGTCCTTTTGTTTCTTGGCATGATGCCCAGGCTCCTCTGGTGTGTGGTCTCCCTCACTACAATGAGCCCATAAACCCCACCTTGGGAGACTACCAGGTCCTTTCTGATGGCCATAGACTGATTAGGCTGGGACAAACATTTAGAATTTTAAGTGATTGCCAAACACGTGAGAATAAATACCACACAGCAGTTAGGGCATGAGCCTGGAGGAGGTCTGAGCTAGAGATAAATGCAGGGGCCACTGGCACCAAGATGGTAACTGAAGCTGTGGGCATAGACTGCCCACAGAGAGGTCATGGAGTGAGGAGAGAGTGGGCCTAGGCCTGAGCCCCAAGAAACTCCATTGGCTGACAAAGAAGGATGAATCAGCAGAGGAAAGTGAGAAGAAATGGCTTGAGATCAGTGAGGAAAGAGGTGACTACATGGCATGCGAAAGGGCAAGATCCCCTGAAGTCTAACGTTGATCATGTCACCAGACTCATGGGTGGCCCTGGCTTTTGTGAGCACAATTTGATTTTGGCAGAGGAATGATCTCCAAAGACTGACCCATGCTCATCTGTTCATGAGACCCTGGTACACTTTTCAGAATGCCAGTTTTACTAATTTGCATATTGTCACTCTCTGCTACCAGTTACCACTTTCCTTCCTTGAAGATAAATGCACTTGGGATGACTGACTGTTCTCAGAAGGTTGCTGGATGAGCAAGGCATCAGAACTGGGAAGTTTAAGAAGCCAATGACCTGAAGCCATGGTAACCAGTGACATGGACATATCCAGCAGGGTCCTGATGGGAAACAAATCAACCCAGATGTTGAGACTTTATGGGATCGCAAAGAGACCCAACAGGGATGGTGAAGCACCCAGGGACTAGCACTGCCCTCAGCTAAAGGAATGAGGGGGGAAAACGGTGTTACTGGAGCCCAGTGAGAGCTGAGACTGTGGAGGAAGGTTTAGTGGGAGTCACAGCTATGGAGAGCAGGAAGAAACACTCCAACCCCTCTCCCCTCTGATGCCTTCCATTGGGGATCCCTGCCGGCAGCCAGCAAGGGAGCCAGAGGCAAGCATTCTGCAGGAACCTACAGCACATAGCAGAGGAGAGTGGAACTGAGGATTCCAGAGAGACAATAAACGGGGCAGGGAGTTATGGCGACGATGAGCATTCTCCCGGCTAACTGAATGTGCCTGCCCCCTGACCAAACACATCTGCACAAAGTAGAAACTTGTACTATTAAGATAACTTCTTGCCTGGACTAGTGCTAGAAACACAACCTACACCCCCTTGATGCACCTTTTCTACAGGTGATGGCAAATAGATGCATTGTGGTGACTCAACCTTAACCACTGAAAGTCGATTCTGATTATAATTCAGCTTCAATTAGGCAAGTGCTGAATCAATCCTAGAATATCTCCAGGAACGTAAATAGGCTCCTGGATTGATATCTTATGTGACAGCTCAGCTCAACTCTCATCGTCTAAATGGACAAGGGATAGAAACTGACCAACCCATCAACCTAGAGACAAGCAAGCACACATTCAGCCATCTCTACAGATGCATTTAACTGCATGGCAAGATCCTTAACTTCTACCAGTAAGGACTTAATTTTTGGAGCAGAGCTTTTAAATTATAAAAAATAGCCCTGGCTGATTTGGCTCAGTGGATAGAGCGTCGGCCTGTGGACTGAAGGGTCTGAGGTTCGATTCCAGTCAAGGGCATGTACCTTGGTTGTGGGCACACCCCCAGTAGGAGATGTACAGGAGGCAGCTGATCGATGTTTCTCTCTCATTGATGTTTCTAACTCTCTATCCCTCTCCCTTCTTCTCTATAAAAATATCAATAAAATATATATATATATATATATAAAATTCTTCTGCCAAGGAAGGAGGTGGAGAGAAAGAGAAGCTGGTAATAGATACTTCAGAGAGCTAGCAACCCTTCCTCCAACACAAACAACACATGTCCCAGTCACTCATTCGAGCCCCTCCCTTTCTAACTTTGTCTTATCTGACTCTCCCAAATGTAATGAAGGACTAGAACGGTACCTTGAGGTTTATTTACAATTACTTTACCGTTACCTATGTAAGCAAGGTAAACATGCTGGACCAGACTGCTGTCACCAACAACGACTGCTAGGGAGGAAGCAAGACTCACTTTTTTCTACAACCTTTAATTTCTGGAAGCTTTCCAGTACTTCCCCGTTTAGTATCCGGGGTAGGAAGTCCCGTATCTGCATCACTTCAGTCGTCAGCCGTTCCAGATCCTTCTTCCGGACTTTAACAAACTCTTCTTTAGTTCCCATAAGCTGGAAGAACAAACAGGTCTTCAGATTATTACATTTCTCTTCCGGTGACTAGAACCAGCAGCCCCTCAGCCTGCTTCCCTTTTCACACCTTTCACCTTCATAGCTTCAAACGCACGTCTGTGCCTACAGCGCCCTCTGCTGTACAGATCACACCTTAGAGCCCACGCCCCAGCCTACACAACGGGAGCTACTTCTTCACGTGCATACGAGGCCCCCAGTACCTGAACGTCCAAGAAAACGCCAGCAACTTCTCCCTAACGTTTCAGCGCCCAGCTCATCGGGAGGAAAGGGAGTTTCCTAGATTCCTACCGGGTGCCCAAGCCCTCGGATGGCCCCCTCATTCAGTGTCCACCGAAACCCTTCCAGGTTGCCCGGGTCAGAAACAGGAAGTGGGGTGACTCAAAGCACCGCCATTAACAGGGGACAGAACCAAGATCCTTCTCCTCCATCGCGTGTGGTGGAAGAGACATCAGGGCGACTGGAAATCTACACTAAGCCCTGACACAGCCTCACAGCCTCGCGGGGAGGGTCGGCTCCGGTGTCCGAGGGGCACCACCGCCATCTCGTGTTCCCGCGCCCACCGCGCAGCCTCCTGGACCCGCCTCCAGGATCAGAGGCAGGGTCGCTTGGCCTGCTCCCCAGGCCCAGGCCACGCCAGAGGCTCAAAGAGGCCCAGGGCCGTTTTCAGGCGCCCTGGACAAGGCCGACAGAGTCGGCAGTAAGCGAGGGTAAGCAAAGGGTGGCCGCTCAGACACGCGGGCAGCAGCCCGGGCCTCCCCACTGACCCCGCAGACCTCCTCAGCGCCGCCCGCCTCGCCCATGGCCGCCGAGGTCCTGGCTCCGTGCCCTCTGACCCCTCACACCAGAATGCGCGGGAAATAGCGCGAGAACGTGAGCACCACGGTGGTCGGGTATGGAGAGCGGCAAGGCTCAAACCTCGTGGAGTTTGCACGGCATTCTCTGCCCCGTGGACCGGGGGTCGCTCTTCCGGCTTAGCTGGGGTTTTAAACTTGTTCACCGCCAAGTGGAAAAACAGTAAGACCCGGGTGTAAGCAGTGAGTGAAATACTGTTTGCGGAGAGATGCTAAACTAAGGGACCATGCATTCAAGGGCACTGCCCGCCCGCGCTCAGTCCGAGCTCCTCTAGCGAGGGTGGACGGCGTCTAACAGGTTCTTGGGGAAGTCTGCCCCTGTTAGGGAGTGTCGGTGCAGCCAGCTAGCCCTAACTGAGATGACCAGCATAAACTTGGAGACGTCTCCTAGTCCACTCGCTTGTCCCAGATAGGCCCGCTGGGTTCTCAAAATACGGTGCAGCTTATGGGTTGAAATACACCGGGTTACTTTACGACTAAGTCTTAGTCATTAAGTCACTAAGACTTCGTTTGTCTCTGAAACTCGCAGGAAGTGGACACTGCCGAGTCCCAGAGTGCGTGCTCTCCAAGCCTGAGGGCGGTCTCACGAGGACACTCCAGATCCCTGTCCCCGCCTGGAACCTGCCTGCACTTGCCCTTTCCCTGCCCCAGGCCCAACCTCCGCACAGGGACCTGCCCTCCACCCCGGGACCTGCCATCCCCTGCCCTGGGCCCTGCCCTGCTGGCATTCAAGCACCTGTGCCCGCACTGGGACCTGCCCCTGCACCAGGACCAAGACACGGGGAGACGCGGGAAGGGCGCTGCCTACGCCTGGCCATGGAGGCCTCTCCATGGGGCTGTCCCCAACATCCCGCCAACAAAGCGAGGAACGGCCCTTCTTCCCAGGCTCCACCTGCCGAACAGTACCAGAAGTCTGATACAGTTAAAAACTCGGTGCCGTGTATTTTGCAGGACAGCTGCCAACCAAATGGGTATTTTTGTGAGTGAACTTAGAGATTCTAGGCCTTTTACAACTGGCCATCCGACTCTTCCTGGCCAAGACCCAGCCCTGGCTAACCTCGCCGTCAACGGCCTGGCGCCCTATCAACCGAACAACAGCGAAGGCGCGACGCCAACCATCACTGGCTTGTTTCGCCAGATGCCCGGGCTGGCGGCGCTCGCTCCCAGAACGCGCTGCGAGGGCCGGCGGCGCCTTTGTGACGTCATCACCCCCGCGCCGCCGCCGCCGCCGCGTTCTGCGCAGTTGCGGCCGGAGCGGCGCGGCGGCGGTCGCTTGGCAGCGGCGGAAGGCTAAGGGGTGGCGGGTTGTGGCCGGGGATGCTCCGGCGGGTTGGAGGGCCCCCGCCATGCAGCCTGCCGAGATCCAGTTCGCCCAGCGGCTGGCGTCCCACGAGAAGGGCATCCGGGACCGGGCGGTGAAGAAGCTGCGCCAGTACATCAGCGTGAAGACGCAGCGGGAGACAGGTGGGCGCCCAGCGGTCAGCCGCGCCACATGGCGGCAGGACGGGCCGCGCTCCGCCCCGACTTCGGCCGCGTGCTCCTGTGTGTGTGTGTGTGTGTGCGCCCCGGGGGTCTAGTCTCGTTTCACATTTAGGGGAGAGAGGCGGCCGGGGGTTAGGGAGTCTGATGGAAGTCCCGGCGAGTGAGGACACTGAGAGTAGACCCCGTCTGTCCGACACCGAGCCGATGCCTTACGTACCAGGCTCAGCCTGATCCATCCTGCTGGGCGCCTCACGGAATCGTGCCATCATCAGACCCGTGCTTTCAGGAGCTGGGGTGACGGGGGAGAAGACAGCCCTGTCCTAGAGGAACTTGTGCTCGTAAAGCCGGGGCGGGGAGGTCAGGAGGAGGGAGCTTTCGTAGTGTAAGTAACGGAAATGGAGATCGTAGGCGGTGGTCCAGGGAGGCCGCTCTGGGGCGAGGTTGCACGGAGCCAAGCAGAGGCGGGAGGAAGAGCGGAGCAGGCCCAAGAAATGCTGGGGAGACCAGGAAGTCAGGGCGGGTGAGGCCGGGTCACTTTGGGGGTTGGAGTTGGATTGTAACCGCAGCGGGTGCTGTTGAAGGATTTCGTTTACGCGATGCAATATGTGTCCTGTAGATCCTTATGCTCCCTGAGGTGTGAACTGCCATACGAAGGGAGGCTTTCTATTGCACTGAGATAAAGTTGACTTTATTTACTAGTCCACTGAGAGTCTACTTGAAACAGTAAGTGTTACCTCCCCCTATACTGACATTGTCAGTTTATTTACTTAGAAAAGGACACCCAGGAAAAAGGAAATATGATATTATGGGAAGTCTGCTAGAAAGAGGAATGAAGACCAAAATTCTCGATTTCAATTGTGTTGGGATCTCCCTTGACAGACTTAACTTACTCTCCTGGTTTTAGGTATCCCAGATATATTGAAGGCTCTTCAATCTAAACGTCTAGCCCTAACCGGTTTGGCTCAGTGGATAGAGCATTGGCCTGGGGACTCTAGGGTCCCAGGTTCAATTCCATTCAAGGGCATGTACCTTGGTTGCGGGCACATCCCCAGTAGGAGGTGTGCAGGAGGCAGCAGATCGATGTTTCTCTCTCATCGATGTTTCTCTCTCATCGATGTTTCTAAGTCTCTATCCCTCTCCATTGCTCTATGTAAAAAATCGATAAAATATATATTTTTTAAAAAATCTAAATGTCTAGCCAAGTCCTTCACTACTTTCAGCTCAGCTGTGCCCCACTAACTGGGCCTCTCCACCTGGATGTCCCACAGGCACCTCGGACTCAGAATGCCTGAAAGGGACTCATTTTCTTCCCCCAAAAAACTGTTCTCTTCTGCTGCCCATCTGCCACCTGTTCTTAGTTTGTTCCCACCATCCACTCAGACTCGAGCTGGATTCATGGTATTGTCCTGGACTTCCCTCTTCCTCACCCTCTCCAACCCCCACCCCCCCATCCAGTATCCTTCAGTCATACCTGTTTCATCTCCTGAATTAGTCTTTTCTGGCCCATATCTTCTTTATCTCATCTGGGCTTCTGTACTGGCTTATTTCCTAACTGATTTCCTTGACTCCTCTTGTGCCCCCCTTGAACCCATCCTCCATAAACCAGCTCAGAGTCATCTTCCTAAAACAGCTCTGATCTCCTCACCACCTTCCTGGAATTCCAGGCCTGCAAATCACCTCTCCTCCCCTTTTCTTTCCGCCTAATCCCCTACATGGCTGCCTCCTGCGCTAACAGCAAACCATTCCTGGGTGCTGGTGTACCTGTCCTATGTCTCACCTCTCCGCCTTTGCTTCTCTTGTGCACGCCGAAAAGATTCCCACTCTTGATCCACTCCCGGTATTCAGTGTCACTCTTCTTATCATCTCACCCCCTCTCTAGGATTCTGAAATACCCAGTTTGTCTCTATTGTAGTACTTGGCTACATTGCTTCCTAATTATCTGTTAATGTGTCGCTCCTACCTCAAAACACTGTAAGCGTCCATCTGTTTTCTTAGCTGGAGTGGGAGCACATCCAGGCGTACAAGGGCCTGGTTGTATACAAGAACAGAAGAAAGGCCAGATGCAGTGCATATGGGCTGAGACAGCCAGAAAGAACCTGTTCCTCAAACCCCTTTGGTGAGCAGGTTCAGGATCTGAGATGCTGAGGCAGGGGCATGAGGCCAGTGGTTTTACACCAACCAGTGCCCCAGGGTGTTGTCTGGTTAGCACCCATCAGACCTAGAGTTACTTGTCTGGTACCTCTTGTTCATCGCTGTATCCACGTTGCAAGAGAATAGTGGCCCTTCAGAAAACTAACTGCAGAGTGAATGTCATAGAGGAGGTGATGGGACAGAATAAGCAAGGTCTCTGCCACAGCTGTGCGCCATCAAAATAGAAACACAAGTTTGGAAATAACTGGGCCTGACATTTGAATCTCATTGACAGGCTGAAATTTTTTTGTGTCTTGTCTTGGGCATAGTAAAAAAAAAAATCTGATATTTTACTTTTTTTTAAATACAAATATTTTTTGAATTCTCAGATATGTTTAATATATTTTTATTTATTTCAGAGGGGAAGGGAGAGGTAGAGAGAGATAGAAACATCAATGATAAGAGAGAATCATTGATTGGCTGCCTCCTGCACGCCCCACACTGGGAATTGAGCCCACAACCCGGACATATGCCCTGACCCAGAATCGAACCATGACCTCCTGGTTCATAGATTGATGCTCAGCCACTGAGCCATGCCAGCCAGGCACATAGCTTTGTGATTTTAAAAACAAATTAGAAGTCTCTGTACCGCTTAAAGCAACTAAATGTTGCCCGAGTGCTCTATCAGTTCTTCAACTTTAATTTGCATTCTTTTTTTATTTTTATTTTTGTGGCACAAAAGATAGTACATGTTACAGTTGGTGGGTGTTAGATTTGTGGCAGTACTGGGTGAAATAAGTGTTTTTTTCATACTTATAATGTTGGGGGTGGGGGTCTCTCAACCCAATATGGTACTGATTAGGAGCAATGCCTGTTCTGACAGGTGTGGGTTCGAGTATAACACTTCACCCCCACCTGAAACGGCTTCTGTGCTCACTCGTGGTGAGAGAGGCTGTTGGATTTTCTCATTTCAAAGCTTGGTATTTCCTACATCCACCTCTCATTTTCACTTCCCCTCAGTTGATTGGAACGAACTAAGCCTATATTGTCAGAAACTTAGTTGTATTAAGTTTAAGAGACTCAACCCTGGGAAGAAAACGCAGGTCAAGAAGCAGTTGTGGAAGGAACTGCTTTGAATATGCACTTCACCTTCAGAGTTTTGAAAGAAATTAAATAATGAATATTTCTCTGTTTTGCTTTAAATGCTTCAAACATTGGTACCTTGCTTTTATCAGCTAAATTCTTGGGTGAAAACAAGTGGTCTTTATACTTATATTGAAAATAGATATTTTAAACAGGAGAAGAGCTTCAACAGCCTGTGGATAGAGAATGTGAGACAATCATAATACCCACAAATTGAACAGTGCTTTGCTCTTACAAAATGCTTCTGGTACTTGCTCTTAATTTTGGCCTGAATCATAAACATTACATATATTATAGGCAAGGAAACAGGCATTAGCAACAGTTCTGTAACATTGCTGGTAGTAAATAGCAAGCTGAGACCTGGCCAAGGGTTTGTTTCCACTGTACTTTGTTTCTTCACCTAGGATGAAACAGTCAAAATTCGCTTTCTTGCCGAAACCGGTTTGGCTCAGTGGATAGAGCGTCGGCCTGCGGACTCAAGGGTCCCAGGTTCGATTCCGGTCAAGGGCATGTACCTGGGTTGCCGGCACATCCCCAGTGGGAGATGTGCAGGAGGCAACTGATCGATGTTTCTCTCTCATCGATGTTTCTAACTCTCTATCTCTCTCCCTTCCTCTCTGTAAAAATTCAATAAAATATATTTTTTTAAAAAAATTCGCTTTCTTGTCCAGCTCCCTTTCCTGCCCACTGTCTAGGATCTGCTAATCACAGTTACTTGGTCGAAATCTGTTTTCAATTACAGAAGCATCTAGCATATCATCTTTTACCTTCACCCATTACAGGTATGGGTTGTCCACTGAGACAGATTATCACTTAAAGAGTTAGACATTTTGTTGCACTTGAAGAACCGTCTGGAGATATACACTGTGCTATTTTTAAATGAAAGGGGCCAGAATACAGAATATGTAGAACACGTGATGCTATTTAGGTCACACACAACTGCATTTCTGTATCACATGTAAGTAAATGCATAGGAAAGATACGTATCAGCAGATAACAATAATCCCCTGGGAGGAGACTGGGGTTTGGGTCACAGTGATCAAAGCACTTTTGATTGTATAACTTGATATAGTATATGAAATTTTTGCCATGAAAATGTGTTCTTATTGGCTAGGACTCTCTCAATTGCAATTGGAGAAAACATCCAAGCCACCCTAGTTTTAAGGGCAAACTGAAACACAGCTTCATGCAGAGCTCAACTAAAGACACCAGAACCCAGTTTTTCTCTGTGCAAATTCTGCCTACCCCCAGATTGGTTTCCCTCTCAGACAGACTCCCCAACATGTGTCAAGCTGGCAGAGCGCAGGTCCAAACTGTCTACTGGGAGAGAACTGGAGATTTTCTTAAAGCCTGAGCGAGGGCATCTCTATCTGTGGGGGGTCCATTCTTGAACAAGCCCTGTGGCCAAGGGAATTCATGCTGATTTGGCTGGAGTAAGCTCAACGCACTGATTTGCCTCCATATGGATAAGTCCAACCCAGACCACTGCCTCCTTCACAGGCCCTGCCTTAATAGTAAACAGCCCTGGAAGGGGAAAGGGTGTAAGTGCTCAGCAAAAATGCTCAGTACCAAGCCTCATGCAGAAATCAGTGTCATTTAAGTCCTGTTCGTCAGTGTTTATGCATTTCTGATTGCATTATGAAGAGTTTTCTAAACAAAAAGAAAGAACAAGAGCCCCCAATAACACTTTGGTAATATCCTGTAGCTTGGTGTTTGTTTGTTTGTTTTCTTTTTATTAAGGAATAGTTCAGGCATTTATCAGTACCTGGCCAGTTTGATCTGCCCACTTCCTCCTTCCCCACTAAATCCTTAAGCAATTCCCAGACTTCTCATTTCATTTCCAGATACTCAGTATGTATCTCTAAAAGATAGGGACTCTTTGTAACATAACCACAGTACCATTATCACACCCTTCTAAAAAAACTAATATGAAATCAAGCTGCTGAGTTCTTCCCATCAGTTCATAAGAATTTTTATGACATCATATTTCAAACAAGACCCACCCATTGCATTTGGTTGATATGTCTGCTAAGACTTAAATTCTAACAGTTTTTATCCATTTTGTTTTTCTTTACAATTTATTTTGTTGGAGGAACTGGGTCATTTGTCCTGAGGATTTCCCACATTTAGGGTTTTGCTGTCTCCGTCCCATGGTCTCATTTGGCATGTTTCTCTGCCTGTGCATTTCTTGCAAACCGGCATTAATAGTTAGACCTGATGAGGTGTAGGTTAGTGTGCAGGAGGAAGAAACTCCTTTCAGTGTTCTTCCCGCTGGTCTAATAGTGAAGTCTACGTGAGACAGGTAAGAAAGTAACCAAATTTTATTACATGTGTACATATGGGAACCCCATATATCAGAGAGTCAGACCCCACATACAGGAGAGGGACAGAGACAAAGTTAAAATGAGGGATATGTGACCTGAGCTAAGGATGCGGTAAGGCACCTGGGGCTACAGAGGGGAGGAGGGACATTGCAGGATGACCAGAGCAGATGTCCAGTAATTAGTAGCTGCCCTGCCCTATAGATAGGTCAAAAAAGCAACTTCTGGTGAAACTCTGATTATGGGCAAGGCCCCTAATTTAAATTCCCTAAGGGAGAGAGAAGCGTTGCCCTTGAGCCTGCGGGGTCTCGGTTGCCTTCAGCTTTGACAATCCACATACCACAGAGGCAGGTCTTTGGTGACTCATTCTGAACTACCATAGCAGCTTTTTTGTTATTTAGCAGGTGGTGCTGTGTTCTTGTTGCATCACATCTGGCATCGAATGAATAGTTGCTGATGTTTGCAATTTGCAAGTAGAGATGGACCAGTGGGTTTGTGTTTGTGTGTTGTTGTTCTGATTTATCCATTTTAAAGTTGCTCAGTAATTTTTAATCTAATGTTTTAGCAGCCATTGGTAATCTTTGCCCACATCCACTCGTTCATTAGTTTTAACATGGATGAATGTAAGCACGGGTCCCTATCACAAAGTTACTACAATCAGGACTGCAGTTGCCTCAGTTCTGTGGAATTTGTCAGTCACACAATCATGTTGTATTCTCTATAGGCAGATCCCCAGAAGTGGCTTGTTTATAACAAGAGGAGAGGAAAACCAATTGGCTGGTGATTGCCCAACCTCAAAGGAAATGCACTTCCATAAACTAATTTTACTATGGTTTCTGGTATAATTTAAGTGAGAACATAAGGAATCAAAATAGACCATAATAAAATTGTTGGTATAAGAGAAGTCTTTAGTAACTTGGAAATCAATACCCATAAAGGTATAAAGCCCACTTTGTATGGACTGATTAAACTTCAGTCCATCAAAAGAGTGTTTGTCACTTTGTAATTATCTTTTGGAATATTGAGGTCACATTGATTCCAAATATACACTTGTTTACATTTACCTGGTTGATCTTAGTTTGCTCCTCCAAAAGACTTCCTAGTACCTCCTAGTGCAGTGGTTCTCAACCTTGGCTGCACATTAGAATCACCTGGGAATCTTTAAAATCCTGATTTCTGGGCCTCATCCTCCGGAAATTCTGTTTCTTTGTTACTAATGTTGTGGCCCCACCTCATAACAAAGAAAGAATTTCCGGAGGATGAGGCCCAGAAATCAGGATTTTAAAAAGATTCCCAGGTGATTCTAATGTGCAGCCAAGGTTGAGAACCACTGTCCTAGTGGAACATTAGTAAAGACCATTTGTAAGATGCATAAAAGATTTGAGGGTTTGGTTTATTCTCCACAGGCTTGGAAACTCCTAATTTTCCTAATTTTATAATTCCTTATGTCACTCAGCAATTATTCCATGGACCAGACAGTGATGGCGAACCCATGACACGCGTGTCAGAGGTGACACACGAACTAATTTTTTTGGTTGATTTTTCTTTGTTAAATGGCATTTAAATATATAAAATAAATATCAAAAATATAAATCTTTGTTTTACTCTGGTTGCAAATATCAAAAAATTTCTATATGTGACACGGCACCAGAATTAAGGGTTTTTCAAAATGCTAACACGCCGAGCTCAAAAGGTTCGCCATCACTGGCCCAGCAGATAGAAGACTGTGTGTCTTGTGGTTTGGTCATAGGTGGTACAGGCGGAGGTAGAGGACTTACATAATGAGAACAAGGCTAACCACAGTGCCACTTAAAAACAAGACTAAAATTGCCCAGTAAATGAAAACCGTAACTGGGAGGGGATTATGTCAGGGTACAGCAAGTGTGGTCTTAAAAGGATCATCTTAGCAAAAATATCCCTAAGCTTTGCCAGTGTCCCGGGGGCCAGTTGTGTGGGACTTGAGCAAATCCTTGCATCTCTTGTAGGATTTGCATTTTTACTTTGCAAGAGGAATGAAAATGATGGAGTGCAGGGGAGATGCTAGTTTCAGCAGAGGGGCATTGAGGGGAGCTCATTTTATAAATAAGCACCCCATTAGTTAATTTTTTGTTGTGATTCCTCACATTACTCAGGCAATAAGGACACACGATCACTCCCACCCTGCCCCATAGCTGATAAAACTGCCAACTTTAAATGTGCTTGTTTTATAACAGTGAGGAAATATGTGCTTCAATTAGAAAAGCCCTTTGCAGATGAAATGTATGTGGTTATTCTCACTGCTCATGTGGCAGTTCTGAACTTGAGGAAAAGAAATGCAAGGACTCTGAAATACGATTTTGTGTTGTTTTGCCCTCTAGGAGGTTTCAGTCAAGAAGAACTTCTAAAAATATGGAAAGGACTCTTCTATTGCATGTGGGTGCAGGACGAACCCCTTCTGCAGGTAACATGAACTTCCCTTTGTCACATTACTGGATCTTTGGCCTAGAGCCGTGGTTGGCAAACTGCGGCTCTTTGGCCCCTTGAGTGTGGCTCTTCCACAAAATACCACGTGCGGGCGTGCACGTGCAGTGCGATTGAAACTTTGTGACCCATGCGCAGAAGTCGGTATTTTGTGGAAGAGCCACGCTCAAGGGGCCAAAGAGCCGCATGTGGCTCGAGAGCCGCAGTTTGCCGACCACTGGCCTAGAGGGATAAGAGAGACTTGTTGTATCAGTCCCCTAATGTGCCAAACAAACTGAGAAGCATTGCTTAAGGATTCCCTGGCACCTCTTGTCATATGGAAAAGGATGCACTGTCCAAGCGTTGAGGTTAATTACCTTTTCAGATAATAAAGAATTCACATAAATTAAAGGTTTGTCATTTCTCTGCCGGTTTCATAGTCCCATGGTAGGGTTTACCTTAAAGTTTTGTTTGTTTTCTCTTATTTGTGGTAAAAAATGTCATGGCACTAGTCTAAGAACCTGTGAGCAGCCCTGGCCCCATGCCGACCTCTGCCACAGTTTTAAGTGGTGCAGAGGACGGGGCAGCCGCCTCCAGGGTCAGGGTCTTCGTAGAGCCACTCGCGGCCCCTTCTGATGCCCACACTTACAGTCGGCGGAGACTTGTCACAGGTGTGTGTGTGCATGGGGACGCGTCTGCCGGGCACAGTGGGCACCCACCACAGCTGCCTAAAGAGTTCGGTTGTGATGTGTAAAGCAAAGTGAAGAGTAAGCCTTGAAATGCCCTTCAAAACCCTCTAACATCATGGGTGGATTTTACTTGTCTAGGTTTTTAAGGCACAACTCTGCCTTTTCCTCCAAGCCATGTAGTAACTCACTCTGATTATTGCTTTTACTAACCTGGACATATTTTGAGTAGGATAGCAAGGCAAAATATTTTTAAATTACATTCAAAAGTAACAGCTAGCAGCTTTAGTGGAGGAAGGAAATGGAATAAGAAATTCGCTTTCGGGAAATTCATTAGAAATGGGTGAGGGACACCTGAGGCCGGGGGAAGTGCAGATAATATTTATGAGAATCTATCTTTTACGTAACTCATAAAAATTCTTTTGTTGACAGTCCCCTTAGACCCAAACCACCAAATTCTCTACAAGCAAGCTTGCTGCCTCTGAGTAGGACTTGTGTTTCCAAAGGCACTTTTGCAAAGGTCAGAGCCTAAGGTGCTATTCTCCACCCTGCCGCTGCCGCCTGTCTGAGCCAGCCAGGGAGAGGGGATTCTAATTCCACTCACTGAGTTTCCTAGAGTGAGAGACCTGGGGCGTCTGTGTTTCCATTACTGGGGGATTAGGATAGACATCTCAATTTAAGTTTTAATGTATCTTTTAAGCCAGGAATTGACAGCTAACTTATTTCTTCTGTAGGTCATTTGAACAGATAACTAGAGATACCTTTTTAAGCAGACAGCTTAAACAAATCTCAGAGGCATATGAAATTGGCACAGTAGTCCATTGAAATTGGAGATTTTGCATAGATACCCACATGCACACTTCTTAGTGGAAGTGACATTGAAAACAGAGGTACAGATTCTCACTCACCCACCTACCCAAGCAGATATGGGCCGTGGTGCTGTCATCTCACAATGTTGCCACATAATAACCCCAGTGTTTCTCCCCAACCCGCCTTTGCAGGAGGAGCTAGCGAACACGATTTCCCAGCTCATCCATGCTGTTAACAACTCCGAGGCTCGTAAGTCCTGATGTTTTCATGCCTCTCAAAACGTCCTTGCTTTTCCCATTTGGTAACTTGCCTATGCTATCTAATCCATATTGTTCCTTCTCCTTCCTTCCAAGCTTCCGTTTCCCGGTGGTCTAATTTAATGTGAACCTGGGGTATCAGTGTGTAGATGTCAGGCGACAAACTCCTCCCATGGGAAGAAACTATGATAAACTTAGATACTGACTCTGAAAGAGGGTGAAGGAGTACCTTGTAGAATATCATATTGGATATCTCAAAGATTTCAAAAAAAAAATACCTTAAATAATCCTCCAGAATCTCCAAATTCTGAGTTACTTTAACACTCCTAGAAGCTATCCGTGCATATGTCAGTGTGTGCAGTACCCTCTGGATGTCAGGTTTATCCCCAAAACTAGAGCCATTAAGGTTGTCACTGGTAATAAACTGTAAAGTAACCCCCCTTTACCAAAAAGGATAAACAGGGGAGAGACATTACTTCTGGGACACTCAGGCTCTGATTACTTCCAGGGGACAAATGAGACTGCAGAATGATTTTTTCCTGCTCACCCTTCCTGTGAACAAAGCCATCCAATAGCCTTCATAGCCCTCAGAGGTTGTCTGAACTTGAGCAGAGCCCCAACTGACATGTAATGAACAAAATTCTACACATGGAATATGGTATAGGTCTTCATATATCAAGAAAGATTTGTGCAAAAAGAAGTGAATAAAAAAATTTTTTTGACAAAATGCTAGTTTTGTGGCTCAGAAGAGAAAAATAGAATGTTTTGTTATAGCTCATCCAGCTGACACTGAGCATGAAACAGAAAGCTGAGTTTCTACAAGAGTCATTCAAGTGTCCATCAAAATTACTGGCTTTGGATTCTTAGGTGTAGGTGGGTTGAAAAGACCAGTAGACGTGGCTCAGAAAATCTTTTGATTTAGAAACTTGGCTTTTAGGAGATAAAGAAAAATGCTCCAGAGAGCATTCTAGTTAAGCATTAAGATATTACCAGGTTTCCTGTTACTATAATGTGCTTTTGCTTAAATGTAAAAGAAATTATTAAGCATATTTAATGATTGACCAAATTTTCTAGCAGCCCAAGAATTCTTGAGAAAAGTAAAACATGAATAATCCTAGTTTGTTTCTTTTCATTACTTTTGTGCTTTATGGTAATGTGTTAACCTGAAACCACACATTCAGAGCCTTCTGTTCACTGCAGAGCACCTGTTCATTCAGACCTTTTGGCAAACCATTAACCGAGAGTGGAAAGGGATCGACAGGCTGCGCCTGGACAAGTACTACATGGTGAGATCAGCAGGCCTTCATCCCAGTTACTGCAAAGGCTCATGAGAGGGAGGGAACATTCAGCATCTTAAAAACAGTGGGAAGGTTTGATTGTGAAGCAGAGTTAGTTCTAGCCTTGCTGAGATGACAGGCGATGTGAACATGAGACAGCCTTTGAACCTGTACTCAGAGACCTCTCTCTTGTCCCTTTCAGATGTTAGGGACCAGTTTGGGGACCTTTAGTTAGCATTTTATGATCTAAAGTTAAACGTGATTATTGTGGATATTTTCTCATTTGGGGATCCAGGCTACACCCGTGTCATTGCCTCATTCTACAAAGCTGATCAATCCTCCTTCCTTTTGTAACACAAGTTGTCTGTCTTTAGCTGATCCGTCTGGTCCTGAGGGAGTCCTTTGAAGTCCTGAAGCAGAATGGCTGGGAGGAAAGGTTGGTAAACTATTGGGGTTAGCATTTGGTGGCCTGAAAACTTTTAAGGTAATAGTTTGTTTTTCAAGCCTTTCAGTTAATCACCAAGTATGAATTGCCACATCTGTGCTATGAGAGGCAAAACCCCCTTTCGCATAAAGAACTTAAAACCCAGCGGAGGAATATGAAAGAGTTGAGTACATAAGACAGTCAGCTTTTTATACTGATTTCTGTAGTTACTTTTTTCCTTGTAAAACTTTCTCAGTCTCGCATGGCTTGTGGTGCAGTGTAGCATGAGACTAAATGTTACATATGGGGGGGGGGGGGGGGCGGTTGCACACTATAGTTAATAGACCCATATGTGTTGTTTTCTTCAGCCAAATCAAGCTTTTCCTCGATGTCTTGATGAAGGAAGTCCTGCACCCTGAGAGTCAGTCTCCAAATGGGGTGAAATTCCACTTCATTGATATTTATCTGGACGAACTATCCAAAGTCGGAGGGAAAGAGGTAAGAAACAATCCGACGTCTGCCAGTGATGTGATGAGACCACAGCTAACCTGAACAGGGCTTTGCTCTTCAGATCCTCCTGTGAGCTGGAATGCAATGCTGTTGGTGGCCCTCTGCGCTGCCAGTGACAGAACGTGAATCAGTTCAACCTGGCTTTTGACACATTCCTTCCCCATCTAAGAATGTGTCCTAAGCAACTAATGAGACATGTGGGCATGATGCATGCACTAAGGATGTGCATGGAATCTAACTTAGGAAACGTTGGAAAGCACCTACATGGTCCAATAAAGAATTTGAGAACATGAGGAAATGCTCAGAATACTGAGTTTTTAAAAAGCAGTAGGAAAGAAAGGCAGTAGACCAAGCTGTGCAAAGGGGTCGGACTTGTGTGAGTGTGCATTCATCCAGGAATAGGCAAAGGACTAGAGGGGAAACATTCTTTAGCGTGTCAGTGACTATCTGAATTAAAAATTGTGAGCAATTTTTACTTTTTCTTTCACAAGTGTTCTGAAGTGGACAAGTATTTTTTTTAAATTAAAGAAAGTAGCCGAAACCGGTTTGGCTCAGTGGATAGAGCGTCGGTCTGCGGACTCAAGGGTCCCGGGTTCGATTCCGGTCAAGGGCATATACCTGGGTTGCGGGCACATCCCCAGTGGGGGGTGTGCAGGAGGCAGCTGATCGATGTTTCTCTCTCATCGATGTTTCTAACTCTCTATCTCTCTCCCTTCCTCTCTGTAAAAAAAATCAATAAAATATTTTAAAAATAAAAAATAAATTAAAGAAAGTATAAATGTTGTATTAAAAAAATACTCCCTCATCTCATTCTCTGACCGTCCATACAGAGCTGCTCCACAGAGGAGGGAGTGTGGAGCGGCGCTGGAGGGTCACTGTGCTAAGATGCCCAAGCGGCTGGAGGGCAGCTGTGGCTTTGGCCTGGCTCTGGGCACCTGGGTGATTCATGCACAGTGCGTTTGGCATTGTGAGATAAGTGTCGCTCAGTCTGATTCAATCTGTGTGAAAAAAACAAGTGATACCTTTTTCAAGGACTTGTCAGAAAGGAGAAAAGGCTCTTTTTTCCCTTATTTTTATTTTTTTTTCCTATTTGATTTCTAAATTACAGCTTTTAGCAGATCAGAATCTCAAGTTTATTGATCCATTCTGCAAAATTGCTGCCAAGACTAAGGAGTAAGTGATTCACATGTTTGTTCTTGTTGCTTCAATTAGTGTTTAATTGGGGGAGGTGGGTTGTTTTGTGTTGTTTAGCATGATACAAGGTACCTGGGATGGTTGTCCAAAGCTAATAACAGCCAAATGCTTAATTCCCATTGGCAAGACGTTTGAAGCTTTGAGTCATAATTCGGCTTTGCTGTTTGATCCCAGTCATTCCAAGAATCACACACTCCCCCACCCAGAGTTCAGCAGTTGATGGTCCCACTGCTTCTGGCACAGAGCCCTGGACTGGCTCCTTACGGCCACCACTGCTTAGCACAGAAGTGTAGTTAGGAATACGTGTGCTTGCTGAGCAGCTGGGTGGTCACAGCGGGTCCTGGGTAGGCTGGGATGGGAGGTGCAGTGACCCCTACTTCTCATCCCTCTGTTCTGTTCAGAGAGTGAGTTCCAGACCATTGGTTTTAATCACATCCTCTTTGCTGTGCTTCCCCCTCAGCCATACACTGGTGCAGACTATAGCTAGGGGTGTTTTTGAAGTCATTGTAGATCAGTCTCCTTTTGTACCTGAAGAGACGGTGGAAGAACAGAAAACTACAGTGGGTGACAGCAACCTCCCTGAAGAAGAGAGAGCTGAAAATGAGGTGACATGGAGAAAAACATTCAGTAAAAAGAAGACAGGTAAGAGAGTGTCCGTAAGCATTCTTTAATACACTTGTTGGGATCTCAATGACTACAGCCTAGAATTTATCAAAGATGGCTTTGGCTTGAACACCTGAGAAAGGAAGCAGACGCATATTCCCAACCCCTGTTTTGTTCAGGGGTCCTCTGGGGAAGACCCAGTGCCACCCACCCGATTCTTATCTCCCAGGATGGCGGGACATTCCCCAAGGGTTTATCATTGTTGGTGTTGCATTGGGTTTTGTTTGTTTTTGTTGTTTTGGCTTTTCAGTTGTATTTCAGCATCCTAATGTGGACTGGGATCTATAGAGGGTCCTCGACAGGAGGCCTGAAGTGCATGTGCGTTGTGAGTGCACACTTGTTTCTGTAGCCTTCGGATCTCGGAGTTCCTTCAGGGTTCTTTTTCTTGGGAGTTTAAATGCCCACTGTGGGCTGACGCTGTTCTCACCACTGTTTTATATCCGTGCAGTCATGTAGAGAATATGCATTAAAGTTGTGGCCCATCAGAACTCGGTGGTGCACGGCTGTAGTGCATGGTGAGGGCATCCCTGAAGCCATTTTGAAATGCAGAGTTTTCTAAACCAGTGACCAGACGAAATTTAATCATGTTTTTGAAAGCAGGACATAAAACTATGTGGGAGGAGCCTGATTCGTTTTACATTTACATGTGCCTTACATTATCAGGGAGGATATATATCAAAATGTTAATATTAGTAGCCCCATGTGGCAGAATTGTAAGTGACTTCTGTTTTATACTTTTGTCTGATTTTCTACATTTATCATGTATTATTTTTTTAACAAAAAACAAGGAAAAGAAGAAACATTTTAGTTTTAAATTCCACATAGGTGGTGGGTTAATTTAAAAGCCTGAATAAATTCTATGTGGCCATGGCAGCTGCCTCTGGGTCCCCCTGCTCCCCACGTTTCTATCTAAACTAGAGACGTCTCTCTCCAGGAGCACCAGCACCTGCTCTGTCTTCTCTGGCTGTGCCCTGAGGTCACACCACTAATGAGCTCCTAGGAATCCAGAAACAGTTCAAGTTTGAAAAGTGGAGTTTTCATTAGCAATTTTTATCTGCTTTCTCATTGGCTTTAGTGCTTTTTGAATTATTAAATATTAAAATTTGCATTTATATATTAACTTGTGCCTCCTATGAAGTTAGTATACTACTATACAGATTTTTTTTTACTACAGCCCAAACCTGTCTGAAATTAGGGACAGACAGGCTCCTGAATCCACACTCCTTCCACAGCCAGAGAGTCATCCACACTCCTTCCACAGCCAGAGAGTCACATGGTGTCTGAACCCCTGACCAGCAGCTTCCCGTCCCCTGCGCTGTCTGGAGGGGGCGACCATGTGTGCTGAACAGTATTGAAGGCCAGGGAGGCTTGTCTGTAATCGATTTAAGAGACAGAATTAATGATTGCTCCTGGGTATTTTTTCATGTCCGGGGGCTGAAAACCCAAAACATCTTTGGGAAATTATACTAGTAAATGTATTGCAGGGTTTTTCTCTTTAAGGAAATTTTCTTTTTCAGTAAGAGACACCTAATTAGACAGTGGCTCCTTCGGGAGTAGTCATTGCTGTGTAATTGAAGAATTTTGTCTTTGGCTGTGTTTTAGCACTGGGCAAATATCACTCCAGAAAGGAAGGAATCAGTGATGAAGGTGAGACAGACGGTGGTGGAAGCATGGAAGACACTGGGCCACTTCTCCAGGTTGGTGGCAGTTGTTGCTTTTTTTAGAAGATAGATTTACTGTGGAATGGCCTGGCTAATTGGGAATTAGGGTCAGAGCTAATTAAACTCTAAAGCCTAATGTGTGAAGTCCTTTCCATCCCTTCAGTCACTAATGTCACCTTCCTTATAATGAGCTTATTGCAGACAAATCCAAATATGATGGAATTTTGCTAAGATATATTCCATACAGCAAAGTCAGCTCAGCGATACTTCTTATTTTTATTTTTGGTTAATCCTCACCCAAGAATATTTTTCCATTGATTTTTAGAGAGAGTGAAATGGAAGGGGAGAGACAGAGAGGTACATGGTACATGCCCTTGACTGGACTCCAATCTGGGACCCTTCAGTCTGCAAGTCAACACTCTAGCCACTGAGCCAAACTGGTTAGAGCTTAGTAATACTTTTTAAATAAAGGTTACTATGTTACCAAGTGCAAATTGGACATCTTTGTAAATTACATTACAAAGAAGCACACCCAAGTGAATTGTATGTGGTATATTTTACCACAGAGATCTTGCTTAAGTCTTTGGTTGCCCAGTCTCAGCACGTGCTTGTTCTGACGGCCCCTGTGAGTGCTTCCAGAGTCCCAGCTGGGGGTGCTCTGACCCTAGGACAGTGACGGCGAACGTTTTGAGCTCGGCGTGTCAGCATTTTGAAAAACCCTAACTTAACTCTGGTGCCGTGTCACATATAGAAATTTTTTGATATTTGCAACCATAGTAAAACAAAGACTTATATTTTTTATATTTATTTTATATATTTAAATGCCATTTAACAAAGAAAAATCAACCAAAAAAATGAGTTTGTGTGTCATAGGTTCGCCACCACTGCCCTAGGAGGTGCATTTCCAGGTTACTGCAGGTTTATGTTCTTTTTTCTTCTCACGTAGTTTGACTATAAGGCTGTTGCGGACAGACTCCTGGAAATAACCAACAGGAAAAACATCCCTCCCTTCAACAGGAAACGTCTCTGCAAGCTAATCAAGAAGTAAGTGATTGCTTGGGAAGGTGTCCCTTGATTCTCATTCATGTTCAAGTCCAGCCCTTCCATTTATCTCATGGTATAGGACATGCTGTTACCATGCTTACATTTTTTATTTTTAGCATATATATGCACTTATAAACTGCAATGTTTAATGATGACAGTCACCTGCCTACCACTCCACCCCACCTCCATGTCCCATTCTGCAAATGCAGCCACACTCAGCTGTTTCATAATGATGTAAAAAGAAGTCTGCCCTGACTTGTTAGAGCGTTGGCTCATGCACTGAAGGTTTCAATTCCCTGTCAAGGGCATGTTCCTGGGTTGCAGGTTTGATCCTGGCGTGACTGGGGCTGTGTGCTGGAGACAACCAATCCATGTGTGTCTCTCTCATATCTATCTTTCTCTAGCTCACTCTCCCTCTCTCCCTCCCTCTCCCCCTTCCTTCCACTCTCTCTAAAAAAAATCAATGGGGAAAATACCCTGGGTGTGTATTAAAAAATAATTATAAAAATAAATCTATTGCCCTGCGGTTTGGCTCAGTGGATAGAGCGTCGGCCTGCGGACTCAAGGGTCCCAGGTTCGATTCCGGTCAAGGGCATGTACCTTGGTTGCGGGCACATCCCCAGTAGGGGGTGTGCAGGAGGCAGCTGATCAATGTTTCTCTCTCATCGATGTTTCTAACTCTCTATCCCTCTCCCTTCCTCTCTGTAAAAAATCAATAAAATATATTTTAAAAATAAATAAATAAATAAATCTATTGATAATATCTAAAATTAGGTTGAGAAATTGCAATGTGAGCCCTAACCAGTTTGGCTCAGTGGATAGAGCGTCGGCCTGTGGACTCAAGGGTCCCAGGTTCGATTCTGGTCAAGGGCATGTACCTTGGTTGCGGGCACATCCCCAGTAGGGGGTGTGCAGGAGGCAGCTGATCAATGTTTCTCTCTCATCGATGTTTCTAACTCTCTATCCCTCTCCCTTCCTCTCTGTAAAAAATCAATAAAATATATTTTAAAAATAAATAAATAAATAAATCTATTGATAATATCTAAAATTAGGTTGAGAAATTGCAATGTGAGCCCTAACCAGTTTGGCTCAGTGGATAGAGCGTCGGCCTGTGGACTCAAGGGTCCCAGGTTCGATTCCGGTCGGGGGCGTGTGCCTTGGTTGCGGGCACATCCCCAGTGGGGAGTGTGCAGGAGGCAGCTGATCGATGTTTCTCTCTCATCGATGTTTCTAACTCTAACCCCCTCCCTTCCTCTCTGTAAAAAATCAATAAAATATGTTTAAAAATTTTTAAAAGAAATTGCAATGTGAGTGTACTGCTGAGGTGTTACCTGTTGGTGCGATACTGAGCTGGGTAAGAGTGTAGCTTTTTACCCCTTCCCCCACCCCTGATGTGGTTATGCTGTAATCGTCGTTGATATGGTTATGACTGTACCAGTATTCACTGCAGAGCCCTGTGTCCTATTATGATTGATGATATACAATATCTGAGTTTGATCACACTCCATGTAAACAGGCACTGTTCTGAGCACTTAAATTACTTCATGTTATGTGGTAAAGCCTCATAAGCTGCCTTCTGTAATTCCCTCCTCTGACACATGGTTGACTCGGGCACAGGGAAGTCTCCGCCGGCCCAAGGTTGTAGCTGCCAGGCACAGAGCTAGATTCAGACCTCCTGCCACTCCCCCACTCTGCCCACTTCCTTTGTATTCTAATGCACCAAATCTTATAGACTAAGCCCTACTCATTTCTCCACGTGGTAAACGGGGGAGCTGAGTAGAGGCAGAGAATCTAAGCTGTGTCAGCCTTTGGAGACTAAGAAACAAAGTTAACTGAGGGTGACCTTGTCCTTCATTTTTGGCCTTCGCATCACACTGCCTTTTCCCCCTCCCCTTCTAGAGGAAAAAGAATGTGAATTCTAAATATCACGTGTTTCTTAAAGTTTGTGCATATGTTTATAGAAGACAGAAAGAGGGGATTTCTTTATGAACTTTTGTTGTTTTCCTTTTCAGATTCCAAGATCTCTCTGAAGGTGAGGAAGGCAGAGCATTAGAACTGATGTTCTTACCTAAATGTGGACCTCACTGAGCACATTTAGGCCAAATAGTAAAAAAGCAAGATTGAAAGCATAAGAAAGAGTAGTAGCCTTTATCTTTGAAAGATCGTCAGTTACACCACTTGCTACTCAGCTGAGAGAAGCCCGAAGAACCACCGTGTGGGGCTTTTTCTTTTTTTATCTCACCACCCACTCTCCCATCCCAGGAACCACGCTGAGCCAGACACGAGGCTGTATCTGTGGGGAGAGGGGGGCATTTGAACAAGAAGGGTTTTTATTGGTCCATGTAGTTTTCAGTTTGACCTTTTTTAAGAACAGTCGATTTCTCAGGGTCCCTTTTGTGACTGTAAGATCCGCTGTCCCCTGGGGGAACTGCTGTCTATAAACATGGTGACATCTGAGCAAATCAATGGCTCACTGCCCCCATCCCTTGGGCCCTGAGGTGCTTAGAACTAGGGTGCCCAGACCTGGTTGGCATATCTGGAGATGATGTCGCCCAAGATTTACAGTCCCTTGCCTTGAGTGAGAAAGCCACAAAGTTGAGAGCCTAAAGTCCCTGTGTTAGCAGCTTTGAGGTTTGGATGGAGAAGTAGTGAGGAACAGTGACCAGGAGGCAAATGAGGTGGGGAGGAGGCATGCTCTCAGGCCCCTGGGGACAGCTGTGAGGGCCTCAGAAAACTGACTACGTGTGACTTTGGTGTCCAGCAGGCAGTATGTCTCAACTCGGTTTTGCTGAGGACATTTCTGCTGATGAAGATGACCAAACCCTCAGTCAAGGAAGGCATAAGAAAAAAGGAAATAAGCTTTTAGAGAAAACCGACATGGACAAAGGTGAAGGTGAGGCATAAGGCTTGGGGCCAGCAAGGCCTGAGAAGGAGGGGTGGGCTGCCCTCAGCGACCTTGGGCCCCTCTGCGGTCCTGAGAACCTCTGAGCCACTGTCTTGATAAATTGTTACAGAGCAAACGCTTTTGCTCTTATGGCTGAAAAGTAAAGATTGTTTCTGAGTATTTGATTTTTCTGGGACACCCGCATTCCCACTTCCGGTAGCATCTGAGAAGGAGATACACACTGCCCTGTGACTCGTTTGTCTTATTACCACCTGGATCTGTGGCTTTACCTTTGGCCTGAAAATTAGTAGAAATCTGAATATATTTCAGCTCCATTTATATTGAAAAGGCATTAGCAAGGTTTCTAATCACAGCTGGGAAAGGGAGGAAATGGGACAAAGCAGAGAGCTCAGGGAGCTCACATGCTGTGCGCTGAGGATCAGAGCCTTTCTGGCTGTAAGACAGCCCCACAGGCGTTCTGTCAGCCACTCACTCTGCCCCAGAACCCCCTGCGAGACCTGCTGTCTGCTTGGCATGGGGGCACCTGCTTATTGGTTTATGTGTCTTTCTAGGAAACAGGTTCTTTCTTGCTGAGGAAGAGGAGAGTAAAGCTGGTGTTCACAAGAGGAAAAGGAAAAAGAAGAAGAACCACCTTCAACCTGAACACTTAGGGTCAGGGGTCAAAGCCATTCCCCCAGAACAGAATGGGGACCCAGAACAGAACGGGGACCATGAGCCAGAGGCAGGTCCAGGAAAAGCCCAGAAGCTGGGTGGGATTGCGCTAGGGGCAGGGGTTTTGCCCAGCCCCCAGGGGCAGAGCAGCTCGGAGCACCCCCTCGTGCATCCTCCCACGCACAGCAGGAGGAAACGACCAAGGAAGAGGAGCCCGCGGTGCCAGTTGCTGGTCGCCGAGTCCACAGTGTCACCTCTGGAGGACTTGTGTCAAGGTGGCCCCGACAGTGGTTATGCTGTGGTGCCTGTCCCCCAGGCTTCCCCAGTCAGTGGAGCCCCAGCCCTGAAGAGGAAGCGGAAACTCAGGGCTCCCCTGGCCAACGGCAGCCCGCCCACGCTGGCCTGGCCCCCGCCCCAGGAGGAAGGCCCTGCGGCCAGCCCAGCAGACGGAGGGGATTGCCCAGCCACACTGCCCCCAGGTGGGAGACTGAAGAAAAAGAAGGGGGAGCCCAGCCGTCTTGACCTCTACAACCCGTCCACTCAAAAAACTGCCATCTTCAAAAAGAGGAAGAAAATGAGAGAGATGCTGAACTTGGTTGAACACAGCAGAGGACTGGAATCCGAACTGAAGCTCGTCCAGGCTCTGGTAAGACAACTGGGTTCCAGGCAGGGTGGCCACGGCTTCCTGCTGAAAGAAAGATCAGGGGCCCTGCCTCGGGCTTCCATTTGCGGTGGAGGGAGGAGGGGGAGACAGGTCAGGCCTCCGAACTAAGCAGCTGTCATGGTTCATAGTTCCCTTTACCAGCAGTAAAGAAACGTGACCGGTTTCCATGTCTGAGACAGTCGCCACCCTCCTCCTCCCCCACTCATTCCACCCCCTCCCCTGCCCCCACCACACTGCTCACTCTGAGGGGCTGCAGAAGGGCCACATCAAGCTGGGAGAATGGTCCGAGGCCCAGGCAGACAGGCCGCCCTTCAGTGTAAACAGGCAGACAAGTTCCTCCATCAAATGCTGGCCTTATTTTTCTTTCAACTCAGGACCAATCCCGTGCCCATGCTTTCTTTGTAATGGAAAGACTATCTTTCCACTTGGCTCTCTAGACCCATATATGAATGGAAACCGGGCTCTGGTTCCACTGTTCACACCCTCACTCCGACATACCGTGCATTCAGCGGTCGGCAAACGTAACTTCATTGGCGCACAGCCACGCCTGATCGTGCACACTCCCCGCTGCTTTCACTCCTCAGCTGCAGAGAGGAGTCGTTGTGGCAGACACCTTGTGGCCCTCAAAGCCAAAAACATTTACCCCCGGCCCTTCACAAACAGGCTTGCTGATCCCTGTTCAGTACTTGTGTTTGCACTCGCTACTGGGCAGCAGTGTGAATGTTAGGGGAGTTTCTGGTCAGTAAGAAGCCTTAGCTGGGGAAAGCAGAACATTCACCTGGACTTCGCTCTAATCCTAGACCTTCCCCTGACGAGCTGTGTCACCTTCCCTTCACTCTGCAGCCTCCTCCCTGCACTCACTATTCATTTGATGCTCTTTCTTCACTAAGAATATCAGAAAATTACTTCTTCGCATCATTTTCACGGGCCTGCACCCTCTCTTCGAGAGGATTAGAACTGTTGCTAAATAAACCACAGGGTTATTAGGGGTTTTCCTCCAAAAAGGGCAATGTGTCTCTACATCTCTGCCAGCAGGAGTGGGAAGGCGCATGGGAGAGGACTCCTGGGTCTGCCCCTCATGGGTGCTCAGGGAAGGCAGACAGCTTCCAAGCCAGGACCAAGGACTTGCCAAAACCACCCGTGTGACATTGGCCACATTGGGTTTCCCAGACCCCTGCAGTCCCAGAACTAGTGTCCAGTCTTTGCTGTGGGTGGTGGGCAGCTGTAAAGCACCCAGTGAATGTTCTTCATCTGCCTTAAGTGGACCTACAGTAAGCTAAGGTTCGTTTATGGAAGAAGAAAAATACGTTTTATAAATCTAGTGTTGCCTGAATGCACTGTGTTACAAAGTCTCCAGTGTGTGCAGTAATGCCCTGGCCTCCACATCACCACCGTTCCCTCACTGACTGGCCCAGAGCACCTTCCAGGCCGGCTAGCTCCGTTCATGGACAGGGCCCTCTGTACAGAGCCCTGTATCGTTTACACTGTACCTTTTCTGTGTTTAGATACACAAGTGCTTACCTCTGCTACAGTTGCCTGTAGTATTTAGTGTAGTTACATGCTGCACAGGCTTGTAGCCCAGGAGCAAAGGCTACGCCGCAGAAAGACAGAAATCTTCGAAACATGAGCCTTGAGTTTGAAGAAAAATAAAAATAGTTCTTGTTGCTGAAAAGATAGGAAACTTCTGTATAAGTTTTTCTCTCTCCTGGGCCGCGACCAGCACGGCTAGAGAGCGGACAAGTCCTGAGTAGGGGCGGCGGGGGATTGAGAAAAGGAAAGAGACAGACACAGAGATAGTAGGGAAAGCTGGGACCAGGTGGGACGCTGCCCTCTGATGGAGGGACAGTAACCCAGAGCTGGTGCAGCGAGTTTATTATATACAGCATGATTCCAGGAAGTTTTACTAGAGTTTAAGACAAAGGAAATTATGTGAAATCATGGTTAAGGATCAAGCTGCAATTCTTCATTCTTGTGGCTTCTTTGTAATTGTCACTCCTGTCTGAGCCCAGATAATTGCATCTGTTCCTGGCACCTGGCTAAACTTAGATAATGAAACCCACCCCCTGGCGTCTGAGCTAAAGGTCAGGCCAACAACATACCTGCCTCTGGCACGGTATGTTTCTAGGACGTGGCTCTGCCAACACCACTGGACTCAGCCAACAGTCAGCTCATGCGCCTTCCCAGGCGCGCTCTACACTTCCGGGCCCGGCCAGTGTGGCTTAGTTGGTTGAGCATCAACCCATGTACCAAAAGGTCACTTGTTCGATTCCCGGTCAGGGAACATGCCCAGGTTGCAGGCTTGATCACTGGTAGGGGGTGTGTGGGAGGCAACTGATTTATGTTTCTCTTGGTGTTTCCATCTATCCCTCTCCCTTCCTCTCTCTCTAAAAAATCATTTAAAAAAACTTTTTTTTGAAAAGGTGGGAAACCTCTGGCCCTACCATGGTGAAGTGGCAATTCTGTTCATGAAGTGTGTGTTCTGCTGAGCCAGAAAAGGTGTTTGCAAGTCTGGTTCCGGAAATGGTGGGGGTTGGGGCATCGGAACTGGTAAATAGGTCTCATTGAGATCCCCTTCAACCTGTGGCCTCGCTCCCCATGGTGTCTGCACCCGTCCTACTTTCACTTCCTGTGTGTAGGTGTGGCGCAGGTGGCCCTGGGCGTGACCTCCCCTCTCTTCTCATCCCTCACACAGGGGAGCAGTGGAGCTTTCAGCCCTTTGAAGAAGAAGAAGCTGAGGACGGAGAATGACTTTGTGAAGTTTGACACCCCCTTCTTACCAAAGCCCCTGTTCTTCAGAAAAGCTAAAAGCAGCACCGCCACCCCTGTGGCCCCTGCTATGCAAGTAAGCGCACGGTGACCAAACCAGAGGGGCTGTGCTCAGCAGACGCTTGGCCTCTGCTCCTGTCCACGGTGCACAGGCTCCTGTTCCAGGAGCCCAGGTCTGCTGTGCGGGCTGTGCTGGGACTTCTGGGGCCGACCCTCGGGATTGATCAGAGGTGCCTCCTCTTAGAACTCATGGGAATAGGGGAGATCTAGAGAGACCAGTAGTGAAGGGGGCCCCCGAGGGCCCTGGATTTACAGATCAGATGGAGGAAGACCAGAGGGGCCTGCCAAGGACACTGGCAGGTGCTCAGACTAGAAGAAGGAACGAGTGCTGTCCCCAGTCGGGTGAGGTGAGCACTGTCCTGGGAAACCAGGTGGGAGGCCATGAAGGATGGGTCGCCTCTGCCAAGATGCAGACCAGTGTCTGCGGGAGGCTCATCTGGGGTTGCGTCCAGGATATGGAGGTCTTGGTGGAGCTGTGGAGACAGGGGCCTGGGCTGGCCCTGCTGGGGAGACCCACAGTAGGTGGACTTTTTGAGAAAGCAGTAGGTGCTGTATAAATAGCCTCCAGCCGGCAGAGGGACCACTGCCTATGTGAGTGTTTATGCCTAAGACACTTTCAGGATATTTGTAAATGACTCTGGGCTTATAGAAGCCAGGTTCCTCTGATGAAATGATAATGTTAAAGCAAAACGGTCTGAGGTAGAACTGGGGATTCACACAAAAATACGGGGTTCTAGGAAGAAATTTGAGAAAATGCTCCAAATCAGTTTGGAGTTCTGTGCACAAAAGGCCGGGGATGTGGGTACATTGCTCACCAGAGTTCAGTCCCATTGTAGATACAATCTAAGCAATTTTGCTTCCAAGTTAAGGCTTAAATTCTAGGATGCAGTGAGTGGGAACTCCTTATAATTTTTCAGTGTTGAACTTTTTCTATAACTTGGAGGTTTCAGACATGGTAATTTTGCTCTGCTTTCTTCCCCGGAAGGCAGAGGTGGAGTCGGCAGTGAGGCAGTTTACTGCAGAGGGGTGCTGGCACTGCCCACCTCCCAGGTCTATGAAGTGTGCCTGCCAAAGTGCTTCATGCAAGCCAGACCTGGGGCGTGTGCAGCGTGGTCCTGATGAGGCCACGGAGGCGGACACAGGCCCTGGGGCCTCCAGGCTGAGCGCTCCCGTGAGTGCTCAGGGACGCAGACACACAGGGCGCCTCAGCTCCTTGTGCTCCTCTCACTCCCATTATGCTTTTCTTCTGCAGCTCAACAAAGCACCGTCCAGCTCCAAGAAGGTCACCTTCGGGTTGAACAGAAACATGACTGCGGGTGAGTGTGGGGTTTGCTTGCAGTCACCGTCTGCTCCTGGGGAGGAGGGCCCTGACCCCTCCCGAGGCAGAGTTGGTCCCCATCTCCCCAGCGGGGCGGCCAGGGGAGGTGGGGGTTGGGGGTCAGGTTTTCTGGGGTCTCTGGAAGGAGCTGACCTGGTAGGAGGTGATGTGGATGGGTGGATGGCCTACCTGCCTAGAATATGTTAGTCGTCTTGGCCTGAGATTTAATCGTCTGTAAGCTGTAGCCGCCTCTACCTAAATTCAGAACCACCCTACCCAAGAGGCGGGGAAAAGTGGGACATCTCGTCTTTCAGCTTTTGACATGGGTGTGATTCATTTGTGTTGGTTTTTTCCCAAAGGAAACCAATGTTTTTTAAAGTATATGAGTGTAAAACCTGACTCTCTTTAGGCACAAGTATCTATGCGCGTGCGCATCTGTATGTATGTACGTACAAATGCACGCACACGCGCACAGGGGAGCAGCTATCAGGAGAGCCCTGGGCAGCCCCGTCTCCCTCCATCTCTCCAGGTTGAGTCTGTGGATGGGGAGGTAGTGTGGGAGGAATAAATGCCAGAAAGAGGGCTCCTCCTGGGGCTCTTTATTGAACCCAAGTATCACAAGGGGGCCCTCAGGGCATTTTCATTTGGGGAGTAAATTCATTCTTGCTGGTGACTTTCATTTCCTCAGAAAGCCCTGGGGGCCAGTTCTCTGCGGGGCTGCCCTGCACTGAGCGCCCTGGCTCCATCAGGGCCTCCTGGGCAGCACGGAGGCAGGACACGGGGTGGGTTGGCAGGACAGAGAAATCATACCCATTAACGTGTGGCTCACTTTCATTCGGCAGAATTCAAGAAGACAGACAAGAGCATCTTAGTCAGCCCCACAGGCCCCTCCCGAGTGGCCTTCAACCCTGAGCAGAGGCCCCTCCACGGAGTGCTGAAGACCCCCACCAGCTCCCCTGCCAGCACCCCCCCGGGGACCAAGAAGCCGCTGACTGCCACCCCAAAGAGAAGGCCAACAGCTATGGACTTCTTCTAATAGTAGCAGAGTCCCTTTGTAAAAACTGCTTTTGTACAGAATACTCTATAAATTATAACTTTTAAAAGGTGTGGTGTTTTTTATTGCTTTATAAATTGTATATAGAGGGTCAGAGTGTGAGCCATGACGCTGCTGTGGGCATCTTGGTTGAAGTTTCACTACAAACACGGTTTGTGCTGGCGCTCACCAGGATTTCCACACTCGTGGAACCTTGGTGACTCCCCTAGCGTGGGAGCCGAGAGCATGTGACCTTCACCACTGATAGATGATGCTGGCAAGTGACAGCCTGGGGTTAGACTCCATTGGCTGTCCGCCTGTGCACAGCTTGGGTACTCGTGTCTGCCTGCTTGGCTGATTTCTGGTGGTTTTTCACGTAAGTCTCCATTTAAAAAGCACCTAGGCTTTGCTCCCAGGCTCTGTGGGTAGTGGGCAGTTTTTGATCGGATGACTCTTTGAATCCGAAATACAGCTGGGGATGAGCCTTCTAGTGGGGGCAGGAGAGCAGAGCCCGTGGCCTGTGGCCTTCCCTGTGTTGCTACCTCTCAGACAGCCCAAAGTGTCCTCATCGGAGAACAGCGCCCCCCAGCGCACCCCCGTCCAGTCATCGTGCTCTGGCTGCTCTGTATACGTAAAAGTCTGTGCCAGCGGCCTATCGCCGGGCGTCCACATGAGCAGCTCTCCCATCTTAAGTGAAAACAGTGCTCCAAGGCCTGGCCACAGCACCCGGAGACCGAGCTCCTGCTGGGAGGCCGGCGAGCAACTGCCAGGACCATTTGTGTGTATTTACTTGTTCATAGTTACCTAATATCTGAAATGCTGAATCATGCACTAGCAGATTTTTATAAAGTCCTCATTTTAATTAGAAAGGTGGGAGGCACACAGACTTATAGTTGGAGAAACAAATGCAACTTGGAGCAGCGCTGCTTAATCCTTAATCTGATCCCAGAGCCTGAATGAGGGGTGAGATGCAGACTCGGGAGTCAGGGGTCGCGTCAGAAAAGCCCCTGGCCCGGCTCATTCTGAGTTTGCACAATAACAAATTGCAGACCTAAAGATGCAGTCGTAACTGGGGGACACACAGTTTTGCCTCAAGTGCCCAGTGCTTCCCCAGCCTGCTCTCCACTCAGGGATCTCAGGCCTCCTAGAGTGAAAGCCTCCCTCCCCCCAAGCAGGAGCCCCAGTTTCTCACCAAAGCCAGGGCCAGCCCACATTGCTACTTCCCAGCTGAGGGCCCGGGGTGCCACCCCTCCCTGGTCAGGGCTGTGGCTTCGGAAGAAAGGCCTTCTGGGATGACATGGTCCAGCTGAGTGGTTTCCTTAATCACATGACCAGGGGGGCAGACTTACGCAGGAAGGCCCTGCTGCGAAGGAAGGGGAACTGTTCTCTGCCTGCTCTATAACGAAGTGTCACAATTAGGTCAGGAAGAAAGAAAGTGCTGCTGTTAGCTCTTGTAGTGAGACGTCTTCATACAAGATGACCTTGTGGCTGCATGGTTTTAGTGAGCTACATTCGACATCATACTTAAAAGTCATTCAAAACCAGAACTGATGTGTGAAAAGATTAGATTTGAGTTGTCAGATATTTTTAACTTCATTTTTTTTACAAAAGTATCATTATTGGTCAAATTATTTTTCTAACAACTTTTATTTCAGCTTTAAAGATAGGTCTTATAGTCAAATGGGCCATGTAATCCAGCCATGTTAAGATGTCTTAGCAAAACATTCTAGGGCAAAAAATGGCACATTTATTGTCGTGATGTGTGCAGGACCTTCTCTTCGTAGCGCTGTATGTCACCTGTCTCTTCTGGGCTACCAGCGAGTGCCCTGTGCGTGCTCCTGCACGTGCCTGCCTGCGGACTGGGTCCTGAAGGAACAGTGTGTCTTGGGTTCCATCTGTCCTCTGACTCTGTCCTAACTTACTCCATTTTGTGGGTAAGTCCAGTAGGTTTACTGTGGCTTATTTTTAATGCCTAAATTTTGGCTACAAAAGAAAAAAAAAAACAATTTTTTAAAATTCTCATTACGTATACATACAAGAATGTCAGATAAACTATTTAGAATACTGGTTTTCTACTTGATGCATGCTATTTTCCTAGGTAAAATCGCCAAGGGGACTTGGCAGTCCAAAATAGGAAATAATTTAATGCTGTCGATCTTACAGTATTTTGTAAAACAATCGTCTGTACGATTTGGTATCACACTTTACAGCGTATTGTCCTTTCTAACTTTTACTGAGCTGAAAGCACAAAGGGGAGTATAAAGCAGTTGTTAGTGTTGGAAAAAAATATGAAATTGAGTCCATATTTTGATTTTTGTGTGTTTTCTCTGAACTTACCTGACTGCTGGCAAGGACTGTTTGTTTACGACCACTTGTGTTAGTGTCTGCAGGGTTTGTCAGTACTCATCAAAGCCAAGTTCAATAAAAAGTTGTCTTTGCCTCAGACTTGTATTGGATATTGACGGTCAGTGTGCATAAAAATACGCCTCTCGGGGAACTGCTCGGTGCAGCCGGGGTGGGAGGTGTTGGCGCCGTTGTGAGGGTTTGGAAACAGACTGTTCAGGCACCTGTCCTCATGTGTTCACTACACGGGAGCCGGGGGGAGGGTGGGGGGGGGCTGCTGGGGGAAGTCGTCCGCGGGATAGGGGAGCAGACACTCGCTGCCAGACCTACCAAAGCACGGGCCTTGGCCTGTGAGGACGATGCAGAGGTGCCACTGTCCTGGGTGCCTCCCCAGCTCATCCCAGATCACCGCCAGGTGTTGAGGGCACCGTGGAACAGGAAGGCCCACCCCCCATTCGTATGTCCTGACCCCCGTGTCCGCACTGGGACCACACAGCACTGCACCACCTGGATGCACCTGTGTTCGTCCGTCCCTCTAACAAGAGGCATTGAGTTTTCTGTCTCAAATGTAGTTCCAACATACTGCTCTTAGAGAAGCATCCATCTGTTGTCCAACTTATTTATGTGTGCATTGATTGCTTCGTGTATGTGTCCTGACAGGATCGAACCTGCAACCTTGGTGAATCGAGACTAACCAACTGAGCTACCCGGCCAGGGCTCCTCTGTCTAGTTCTGTCTTTTCACCCCTCTTCACAGGGCCTCACCAGGGCCCCCTTCCTAAGATACTGTAGGGATCAGGGAGCAGCCCTGTCCGGAAGGTTTGGGGGTTAGGGCAGAGGTTCCTTCACCCTCCCTCCACAAGCCTAAAGACACACTCGGAAGGGCATTTTTCAGAGTGACCATCACTGGATCTCTCCCCATCTCTGTGCCTGCAGCTCTGAGCCTTCGGCCATCAGCTGGCTCCCGCTCTCCCACCGCCCCACTTCTCGCCCCACATGCACTGCCTTTGGCTCTTTTGAGCCTCCATGGCTGTCCCCCTCTTTCCACATGCACCCACATGGTGAGCTCAGAGAACAGCTTTGCACATGACAGGAGCCACCCTCCTAAGAAGACTACTTCTCCCTGCGTACACGGACTGTGTCCTCTACACCAGCGGTCGCCAGTCTTTCGGACCTCACGGACCACCGTTTGGCCACCGCTGCGCTACACCACTCAGCAAATGCTGCACCCCTGCTGCGCCAGGCCTCATCCTGGACGAGGTACTGCAAATGCAGGGGTCAGTAGACACAAGCCGTGCCCTGACGTGGTGGAGACAATAAACAGGTGACCGTGTGCTTGTCAGCAGGGGACAGGAGCTCCAGATGGGAAAGCAACCCAGGAAGAAGGCAAGGATGCAGTGGGCGCCCTGTCATACGTGACACCACCCCACCCCGGAGAGCTGGACAACTTTGTGCAGATGGCACTCAGACTTCACAAACACCGTCTCCTTTTGAGTTTCTACTGAACTTCAAGCACAAGGAGTATAGAGACCACCGGGAAACAGTTGCTGGTTTTATTAAGTGTTGGAAAGAATATTAAATTGAATCCGTATTGACTGGGGCGGGGAGGGGGAGGGCTTTAAAAAAAAAAAAAAGATAAATTGAATCCGTATTTTAATGTTTATGTTTTTTCTTAATTTACCTGGCTGCTGGCAAGGCCTTTTTGTTTGCAGGAAGGCAGCATTTGAGCAGACACCAAAAGAGGTTGAAAAGTGACTTGGGTGTATCTGGAGAAAGCATTGCAAGCAGCAGGAACCACACATGCAAAGGCCCTGAGGCAGGGGCATGTGAAGAACAGCAAGGAGAAGTGGGGCCTCCAGGTGGCAGTGCAGGGAGCTCAGGGACCCCAACTGTCCCCATAGAGGACATCTGACATGCTGGTCAGGATGACAAAGACAACCATTCAGAGTCTCTAGGGATTGGTCAAAGGACTGCAACAAACTGAGAAGCATGTATTCAACAAAATCTACAGAAGCTGAGTAAGACTAGCAGGAGGCTGTGACACGAACCTGGGCTGCAGCCCTGGCCCATGGTTCTGCCTTCCATGAGTACTTCAGTGGGCTCTGCGCCCAGGCTGTTCCCACCTCCCCTTCTGGGGACAGGGGAAGAGGGGGGGAGAAGTGGGGAGGGAAAGAGCTGTTCCACCTAGATCAGCAACCAAAGTGACATTTACCTCCAAGCTTCCACAGATGCAGAGGGAGCGCAGGGAGGGCCCAGAGGCTGGTGTGGGGCTGGTGTAGGTGTTGTGGAGGACGCACCTTCTAAAACTCAGAGGGGAGCTGTGGGACTCGAAGCAAAAGCCCATGTCTCTCCAGACCCTGGGAGGTGCAGGAGCTTCTCCCTGGGGAGCCTTCTCTTCTGCCAGGTTCTGCAATTGACAGATGTCCCCACAGCTTCCCAGGAGGGAAATGTAATGAGTTCCTATCCACAGAGGAGGCAGCAAGGCTTGGAGAAGCCAGGCCCTTGCCCAGGCCTCACGGCTGGTACATGCCTGAGCAGGGGTCTGATCCCAGCTCCCCTGATCTGCAGAGCCCAGGCTATGACCTCCACCCACCAAGCCCTGGCCCCACAGGGCTGTACATGTGCTTCTCGAAGTTTGGGCACTGGCCAGCAGCAGGGCACCTCCAGAGCGGGTTAGGGACACAGGATCTCAGCCCCTCAGAGCCACGGGATCGGCACCTGCATCTCGCCTGCACACGCAAGCTGGTCGCAGACTTGCAGCCTTGCACAGAGGCCTCCACACAGAACGGTCCTCAGTGAGTATTTGCTGCATCGAATTTGCTCCAGTTGAAGAAACACAAAACCAGAGGTGTTTTCCTTTGATGGACATCCTTGAGCTCCAAGCTGGGGAAACTCCCACCAGATCCCCTGGGCCTCAGCCTTTAACTTTCTTTTTTTATTATTATTTTAATTGAATTTATTGGGGTGACACCAGTCAATTAAACTATATGGGTTTCAGGTATACAATTTTATAATGTATCATCTAGACATTGAACTGTGTGTTCACCACCCTGAGTCAAGTCTCCTTCTATCACCATTTTTCCCCCTTACCCTCTCCGCCCTCCCCTATCCCCTTTCCCTCTGGTAATCACCATACTGTTGTCTATGAGCCTTTAACTTTCAGAACGTACGTGAGAGAACACACTGCACCCAAACACCCACAGACCATCAGCTCGAGTGAACTGGTGCAGTGCGTCTGGTTTATATATTCTTTGGACTGAACCATCTCAGACTCAGTTATGGACAACGTGACCTCTTATTCGCACACACTCCAGCCAACATTGCCAAAGAGTGACCTCTATATGCACGTCATCGTAGTCACATGATTTCCCCCCAGTCATCCCCAAATATTTTTCTTAACCAGAAAGTAACCGAGGATCCCACACTGCACTTGTTTGTAGTGACTAAAGTTTCTCTTATTCTAGAACCTCCCTTATTTTTTCTCATGACATTGCGTTTTTGAAGAGTGACTCTAACCTTGACCTGCAGCCCACAGGTTGGCTGTGGTCACTCTGGGGATGGTCCAGCAGGGGTTGTGACCTTTCCATTGATCACAGTGACCCGAGTACAGAAAGTGCTGGCCGTCTGACCCCGGCCAGGCTGAGCTGGGCCAGGCCTCAGAGCAACAGGCTGGGCTGGTTGCCATGATAGCTCTAACCTCAGCTTGCCGGCTTTCTCGGGAAGCTGGGAGGGGAGGGACTTTCTCCAACTCCAGGCAGGCCGTTTCCCCCTCCCGGTGTCAGGACTGGACCTCCTGCAGCACAGGCTTGTTTTCCTTGAGACTTGGGCCCTGGACAGCCCAGGCCCAGCACCAGGGCCAGCCCTGTGTGTGTCCAGGGAAACAACCCAAGACCAGTTCTCACCTGGCCAGGAGCTGAACCCGGCACTGTGGGACAGGGAACCCCAAAGGCATCATCTCCCCGGAGATCCTGACTCTTTTTACACACAGTTATCATCTAACTTTTGTCTCAAAACTGTGGATCTACCGAGGACCTCGGAGGTCAGTACATTCTGGGGTTAGCAGCCAGGCAGCCCCCATGCAGTGGGGTTAAGCAGTGAACGGCAGAACCCTGGGATAAGCTCGGTCACTTTACCAATGCCCCAACTAAATATCACTTTTCTATAAATGACGCACAAGCCAAGTCAAAGTTTTGTTTAACAACATGAATGCAGAAAAATGACTCCGCTTACGTACATCTGTTTTCAGAGCCTGCAAACCTGTGGGAGCCAGGTCTAAACCCTGTGATCTGAATGTTCCATGGTGACCTGCTGGGCTCAGAGGGTGGAGAACACCGAGCTGCCTCCTGAGGCGCTGGACCACGTACAACTGGCAGCCGGAATCAGAGAACCCCACGCTCCTGCCACCTCCACACTCACTCTCTGGAGAAAGGCACCTGGGGTGGCCGGGGAAGTGCCAGGCACTGGGGCAGCACAGACATGAAAGGCAACAGGGTCACGGAGGAGCGGCCCTGAGAGGTGGAAGTAACCAGCGCTGCTCCAGCAGAAAATCAACCGCAACCACAAGCGAAAGTGAAGGGAAAAAATGGGTGAAATCAATGCTAACAGTAAATTCCATTCACCCCACATATTACCATTTCAACATGAAATCAACCTGAAAAATTATTAGTAAGATGTTTTGCAGCCTTTTTTCATAGAGTCTGGGAAACCCAGTATGTATTTCATGCTAAAGGCACAGGTCACTTGGGACCAGCCCCGTCCCAGCAGTAGGATGCCACGCGTGTCTCCAGCCCATGGCGGCTCTGCATCCAAAGATTAGAGGAAGTTTGCCCAGAGGACAAGGGGGAGCATCTTACGGCCGAAGGCGCTGTGAGGACCTTGAGGAGGGTTTGGACTCCCCTGGGGACACCTCAAGGACCTCAGAAGGAAGAGCTTCAGGCAGGCTGAGCTGAAGCCGGTGGCCCAGCAGCAGGCAAAGGACAGGCCGGACACAGGAGAGGCTGGAGGCCTGGCCAGAGGTCTGAGGCCAGCCTGGCAGAGCGGGGAGGGGTGGGGAGAGGTGGAGGGAGGTAGAGGCAGGTTTCTGGTTGACTGAGGAAGTCCAGGATAACAGGAAAGCAAGGCAGGTGACTCCCAAGGAGTGACCCCTGCTCTCGGCCGAGTTCTCTGGTGTGTGTCCTCTCCCAGGCCACCTTTTCCCTCCTTCCTAGAAGAGCTGGGAGCTGGGCAGCACGCAGGCCTTGTCCCCACTCTGCTTAGGAATCCGACTGGCCTGCCACTTGGCCTTCAGCTGCCGCCCAGCCTGGCTGAGGAACAGGACAGCCTCAAGGCGGAGCTGGAGAGAAGAGGCAGGTGAGGGCTCCAGTGGGGGCCCACTTAAAGGGCCAGCTTCTAGACCTTCCCTTTTTGAACCTCTGCCAGCAGAAGGGTGTCTCCAGGGGCCATGAGGACTGACCTGTCCTGGGTTCCAAGAGGACAAGGGCCTGGTGCTTCAGGGAGGGGCCAAGGCAGACCCTGTTCTCAGAGGGCCTAGGCTCGTTTATTCCAGGAAAGGCTGTGTACCCCTTCCCTGTGGATGGCGAGTGCATTTCCCTTTTAGGGAGCAGGTCACACTGGGTGCCTGAATGCAGCCAGCAGGAGCCAAGGAACTGCGTTCCAGGCACCTGCCTTTTCACCGTGGTCCCGCCTCCGCGTTTACCAAAGGCTCTGACAGGCCTTTTGTTCGGGACTCGCTGCCTCGCTGAACCCACTCTCAAAGTGGCTGCAATTCTGCCTGGCATTAGTCACTGCCTGGTGACTCAGGCTCTGGTTCGTCAATCTTTAAATCCTATCATTATTTCTCAGCTTAGGGTTTCAAGAGTAAATGCTGAAAATATCCTCTCCTGGCAGCTCCTGGATTTGAGTCCCATTTTGTAGGCACTTTCTTTCTACCGGGAGCCTTTGATTGCTGTCACAGCCCACAGATGTCACACTGGCTCTAGCGATTGTGAAGGCAGTGGGCTGACGCTCATGTGTTTCCCTAATAACTGACTTTCTGTTAAAGAGACGTCGCCTTTTTTTCTCCATAAGCCATTCTTCTGGCCATGCTATTTGTTTTAACACAGTTGAGCCGGCAAGTTTATCTTAAAGGAAAGATAATGTGCTGAAATCTGCTGATAAAAATGCTGAAAGAACAGGGACTGAGATGGGGATTTGGGTGCGTTTATGTGACCAAGGAAGGGAAGGGCGTCTAAGCTGCTCCAGTTGGATCAGTAACCAAGGAACAGTCCGTCCCTAACCCGGGCCTTCCTGCAGGGCTGGCGAGTGTATTTCCAGTAGCTCCAATCAGGTGGAAGGCAGCACCTGTTCTTCCACATCCTGGTAAATCTGTAGAAATACAGTGGGGCCTTGACTTACGAGTTTAATTCATTCCGTGAAGGAGCTCGTAACTCAAATTACTCGTATGTCAAATCAATTGTGAACGAGTGAGACACGTGATGCTGGGCTGATGTTGTGGCGTTCACTGTGACGTTCGCTGCGCCAACTAGCGGTGGGGTATCTGAAGCTGGCTCGTAACCCGAATTTTAGCTCACAACTCAAAGCAAAAAATCGGCCGTATCTTGAAAAACTCGTTAGTCGGGACACTCGTAAGTCCAGGCCCCACTGTAATCGCTTTCAGACCCCTCCCATGACTCCTGGCTCCAGGGCTTGACGCCCCTACCTTAACTGAACATTCTCCCCGCCTGATGTAAAACTTAGTCCTTGAATGTACAGATGTCCCAAAAACTGTATACACACTTGGCCCTGGCTGTGGTTAGAGCATTGGCCTTCGGACTGAAGGGTCCCGGGTTCAATTCCGGTCAAGGGCACATGCCCGGGTATGGGCAGGAGGCAGCCCATTGATGATTATCTCTCATCATTGAGGTTTCTATCTCTCTCTCTCCCTTCCTCTCTGAAATCAATAAAAATCTATTTTTTTTAAAAAAGTCAAGATAATGCTCTGACTACAGTATAAAGGAGAAATACATTTATAATAACATCAACTGAGTTTTGACATGTAAACGCCTGGGCAAGGGGCTATGCTTGGGCTGCCACAGTGAGAAAAGCCAGTGACACACCAAAAGGACCGCTCAGGCCCCGTCAGGCGTTGCCATGGGAGATGTGATTTTATGAAAGCCTGAACAGCCCTAGGTAAAGGTCAGAGCAAATTAAAGTATAATCTTCTGTCAATTTGCATGGCTTGAACTCCTGGAACATTATATTAAAGCCATGCAAAAATGTCTTTGTGCTTGTATTAGTCAGCTCGGGCTGCCATAACAAATTCCACAGACAGGGCACTTAAACCACCACATTTACTGCTCACAGTTATAGAGGCTGGAGGTCTAAACATGCTGCCTTGAGTCCCCATGAGGGACCCAAATCACCACGTCTGATGGGCTGAAAGGGGGGTCTGGGGGGGGAGGGGAAGCTGTGACAAGGATGACAGTGGGGAGGTGAAGGGCAGAGGGGGAAGGCCGGGCTGAGTCCCCACCCCATGGAAGACTGGTTTTGAAAGAGGAGACAGACCCCAAAAAAGCAAAGAAATAAAAAAGAAGAAGAAGAAGAAAGAAAGAGGAGACAGGGCGCGGGTGGTAGAGCCAGGACACCCTGAGGGTGAGAGCCTGCGACACGGCCAGGATTGAGGGTGGGCGCCTTGGTGTCCCCCAGTCCTCCCCCGCGTGGCGGAGATGCCTGCCCTAGTCAGCTCCTAGTCCCCATGGGCAAGTGCGCCCCGGCGGGGTAGGAGAGCTGGGCCTGGGACCTTGGTTCCAGGACGGGTGTAGAGCTCACGGGTCCTCTCGCGGGTCTGCGAGGCGAGACCAGGTGTGGATCGGACGCCGGTTCCGGGCCCTCCAGGGGGCTCGGCGGAACTGTCGCCGCAGGAGCGGGGACCTGGCCCTGCAAGTGCCGCGAGGCAGTCCGGTCACTTCCAGCCCCGCCCGCCTCCGCGGTCACCGGGCCCGCGCCATCTCCCGTGGAGCTGCGCCCGCGCGTCGCCGGCCTGACTGTTCCTGGCAGACGCGCTGGTGGTCCCGGGGCGCCCGGAGCGAGGGGCCGGAGGTTGGAGGCGGGGCGCGAGCTGGCGGTCCGGATGAATGAGTCAATGAATGAATCGATGACTCGAATGAATGGGCGCCGCTCCGGTGCCCCTCCTGGTAAAATTACTAGTAAAAGGGCAAACCCAGCATTTTGGGGGGTAGTTGCCCCCCTCCACGAGGCAGGAGCGCGGAGTGACGTCGGTTGCCACGATCCGGAGCAGGGAGTTGGAAAAAGGGAATGGCGGGGGGCCGGGTGGGAGTGCGGTTCCGCTTTTTCCTGTCCCAGGGGCGGGGCCTGAGGCGCCTGAGGGGCGGGGCCTGTCCGCAGCCCCGCCCCAGCCCCGCCCCCGCGCAGCGCCAGACCCGCGGGTTTCCAGCCGCGCTGAGGTCACAGGCAGGCGGCCTGGCGTCCGAGCCGAACGCCTGCGCCCGAGCGGGGCCGCCGCGGAACCCGGGCCGGAGGAAGAGCCCGAGTCCCTCACGCAGGGAGAGCCCGCCGCGCACGGCCCCGCGCCAACCCTGCAGGCCGGCATGGAGGAGGAATGCCGGGTGCTCTCCATCCAGAGCCATGTCGTCCGCGGCTACGTGGGGAACCGGGCGGCCACGTTCCCGCTGCAGGTACGCTTACGTAACCCGCGGTGTCCCGCGAGCCGCCGCGCGGACCGAGGCGGGTGGCGACGGCCGGCCCGCGTGACCTTGGCGGGTCCCCGTCTGGCTAGGAGCGCCTGGTGGGTTCCTGCGGGTGGGCCGGCTCGGGCGCGCCGAGTTCGGCTGCAGCCTCTGTGCTCGGCTCGCGCACCCTGCGGTTCCCACCCCTTCCCGCTGCCTAACCCCAGCAGACGGGTTCTCCGGGGGCGAGAAGCTGCCGCGCCGTGGCCCGGACCATGCCCCAGCGAATGAGACAGGAAGGGCAGGTGTTTGCAGTGCTCACCTGCCGGGCGCTGTGTTCTGCCCTTGCCCGCGGTGGGTCAGGTTGCCGGGACGGAGGAGGAGAAGGAAGCTCACAGTGAGGCCCCGCCAGCTAGGATGCGTCTTCCCCTATGTGGGCCCCCACCCTGCCGCTGACCATTCCGGGAGGTGGTCGCTGGAGGGCGATGGGGCAGGGGAGGTCTCCCTGCAGGTGCTGGCTCTGAAGACGAAGAGCCCACAGACCAGTTCAGGCCCCGGCAGGGTTTGGCTTTAGAAGCTGCTCTTTCAATGTGTCCATCTTTCCATCTGGCTTTCCCCCTGGGCTGTTCTTGCTGAGGGGCTCACCATTTCCTGTGGCTCACTGGGCATTCACTGCTTCATACTGCAGCCCTTGGAGGGCAGGAGGAGGCCTGGGTGCAGGGAGGTATGCTGCTGGACACCTGGCCTGTGGCCAAGCAGGAGCACTGGGCACCTTGGCAAGGTGGTGACTCTGCTGGACTGTCTGCCTTTGGCTTGATGTTTGAGCAAAGGAACAGGCATGGCAGGTCCCAGGGCTGGCCCCACAGGGCATAAAGGGCCACCTGCAGGGGCGCAGGCTGGCCAGAAAGACCATAGGAAAGGCCAGAGCTTCCGAGTCGAATTTGAGGCTGACCTGAGGCTGCCATACCCAAAGCCTGAAGAGGAAATAGTGGAGTGAAAACTTGAAGGTGGAGAGGTACAAAGGTTCAAGTTCAAAGTGACCAGCCAGCCCTGATGTGTGAGCTGCTCCACAGGTCTGGTCCTCGTCCCTCCTGTTCTGGCCAGCAGAGGGCAGACTCGTGGGGTAGTCACCCTGCAAACTTGGGTGTCCCACAGTCCCCGCTCCTGGTCACTGCTCTGGAATGCCTCTTCACTCCTAGCTTGTGGGGGGATAGGGGGGGAGACTTGGCAGGTAGGTGCAAGTCTGCATAGGGCCACTGGGGTGGGACTGTGGGGGGGGGGGGTGAAGCTGCAGGGTCCCTGGGGCAGAGCAGGGGCAGCCCAGGGAGGTGGAAGCAGGAGGGCTTTGAGAACAGGTTCTGCTCGCTGCCCAAGGGCAGCAGCGCTCCAGCCTGGCCTTGGCCGGGGAGCCATGGGAACCGCCCTTGGCAGAAAGTGTCCAGTGAGTTCCCTGCTGGCTTCTTTGTGCCCTCTGCCCCGTCCCATCTCCCTTCGTCTTTCCACAGGGCAAACGGTTCCCTTCCTCTGCTCACCAGGGTCCTGCAGAGATGTCCCTTGTTCTTGAACTCCCAGGCTCATGCCTTCAACTTCCACACCAAAACCATGCTTTCCAAATTATTCAAGAGAGGCTGCTCCTCCAGGCCACCAAGACAGAGCTGCGGTTTTTAACCCGGGGTTTCCTCAGGGCCCAGCATCTTCACTTATGGGCACGTGTGCTGGGGCTTATGGGACGTAGGCTGGGGGGCAAGGATCATGTCATTTCCTTCCTCCTGTCATGGGTGGGGGTTGCTGACACATACCTCCCAGCCCTGGACTTCCTCCCCTTAAGATTTCCGAGGCTTAGGAGGAGCATGGCAGGATGGGGGTCATGGAAAGCAGGGACGGTTAGGTTAGTGACCTTGAAGAGGCAACCAAAGATCTGTGTCTCTCACATCGATGTTTCTTTCTCTCTTTCTTCTTTTTTTAAAAAATATATTTTATTGATTTTTTACAGAGAGGAAGGGAGAGGGATAGAGAGTTAGAAACATTGATGAGAGAGAAACATCGATCAGCTGCCTCCTGCACAACCCCTACTGGGGATGTGCCTGCAACCAAGGTACATGCCCTTGACCGGAATCAAACCTGGGACCCTTCAGTCCACAGGCTGACGCTCTAGCCACTGAGCCAAACTGGTCAGGGCTCTTTCTCTCTTTCTCTCTCTTTCTCCCTCCCTCCCTTCCGCTCTCTCTAAAAAAAAAATCAATGGAAAAAAAATCTTCGATTGAGGATTAACAACAACAAAAAATAAAGAAAAAATAAAGAACATGCTCCCTGCACAGCTGGAACTCAAACAGAACTGTGTTAGTTCAAGTGGCCGTAACAGATCCCGCAGACTGGGGGGCTCAGGCACAGATGTCTCTTCTTTCCCAGTCCTGGAGGCTGGAAGTCTGAGATCAAAGTGTGGGAAGGGCTGGTTTCTCCCAAGGCCTCTCTCCTTGGCGTGTGGAGGGGGCCTTCTTCCTGTGTCCTCACATGGTTGTCCCTCTGTGTGCCTGTGCCCTAATCTCTTTCTCTTATGAGCATACCAATCATGCTGGATCAGGGCCCACCCTGGAGGCTTTGTTTAACCTCAGTCACCTTTGTTATGGCTCCATCTATAGTAATAAAAGGGTAATATGCTAATTGGACCGGACGCCATTCCGGACGTCCTTCCTGACGAAGCCGGGGCTGGAGGGAAGCCAGCCAGGCCCCGGGTGCCTGCAGGCGGCTGGAGGGAAGCCAGTGCTGGCAGCCGGGGAAAGGAAGGCCTACCCTTGCACGAATTTTCCTTCCAGACAAAGCCACAGCAGGTGGGGGCTGCAGCAGAGCCCCCCCCCCCCCCCCCGGCGGCAGCGGGCGGGAGGCCAGGGCCAAGGCCCTTGCATGAATTTCATGCCTCGGTCCTCTAGGCTCTAAATAATGTTCCATTCTGAGATGCTAGGGTCAGGGCTTCAACATAAGGATTTTGGGGGACACAGTTCAGCCCATGACAAGAACAGTTTCCAGAAATATCGTCGTTCATTGGACTCTTTCTGCACTTGCCCACTTAGTGCTTCTTTGAGCAGAGTCAGTGCAGGCCTGTTTTGGCCTCGGCTTAGCTCTTGGGGCTTGATCTGTTAGTGCTATGGGGTGCTCCCCACCCCCACACCCGAGCACCGCTGGAGCAGGGAGAAGCAGGGAGATGGGTGGGGATGGCCTACTGATGGGGCTTGAACCAGCCTTTGCCACCACAGGACAGAGGCATCCCCTACTACTGACCCCTGGCAGCTAGAGACTCCAAGGGCAGGCGCTTTCACAGCTGAGTGTGGAAAGAGAACTTGGAAATGACTGGAGAAGGGTTGGCTCCAGCTGGGCCGCACAGATTTGCCCTCATGCTACTCAGAGACTGGAAAATGGGTGTGGCGGGGGCTGGAGAGGCTGCCGGTGGGGCTTGATTTGGTGTCCCCGGTCTTGGAGTTCCGGCCTTCTGAGCCTTCCTCAGCCTCACCTGCAGAGTGATGCCAGCAGAACCTTTGTAGGTTTAAGCATCGAGTTTCTCACTTGGGCCCAACTGAGGACGGGGAAATGCAGCTGTGCACAGCAGTTCCAGGGGCTACACACACCAAGGACTCAGCTTTACGGCAGGTGGGAGAATGTTCGGATACGGCAGGGGCGTCAAGCTCCTGAGCCGGGAGTCATGGGAAGGTCTGGAAGCAGTTACTTCTACAGATTTACCGGGATGTAGGGAGAACAGGTATGCCTTCTCTCATTGCTGTCTTTTCCGTTGGAACTGCTGGAAATATATATGGCAGCCCCTCGGAAGACCGCGGTCAGGCACTGACTGTGCTCCTTTGGTTACTGATCAAGTTGGAGCAGCTTAGACACCCTTTCCTTTCTCCGAGAGAACAGTCCTCGTGGTGATCAGAGGGTGCCTGGCTCCCAGGGCGCCCCCTGGCCAGAGCTCGGCCCAGGTGCTCCTCGGTCGGCAGTCAGCCTGGTGCTGATCTGTGCCCGCTGGGTGCCTGTGAGTCTTCAGGGCTGAGGTTCCCAGACCGCTTTTTGCCAGGCCCTGAAGTGCACCTCTCACAGTCTCAGGCAGGCCTGCCCATGGGCTCCACCTTCCACAGGCAGAGAAAAATGTTATAGAAGAAAGAAAAGGGCCCTGGCTGGTTTGGCTCCGTGGTTAGTTGGCCCGTGGACCAAGGGTCTTGGGTTTGATTCCCAGTCAAGGGCACATACATGGGTTGCAGGTTTGCTCCTCACCCCCAATAGGGATGAGGTAGAGGTGTGTGCAGGAGGCAACCAGTCGATGTATAGATGTCTCTCACATAGATGTCTCACTCTCTCCTCCCTCCCTCTCTTCCACTCTTTCTGAAAAAGCAATAGAAAAAATGTCCTCTGGTGAGGATTAACAACAACAACAAAAAAGGGGGGCGGAGAGAGAGAGAGAAGGAAACAGAACCTTGATCCTGCTTTTGGATTCGTGTCAGCACTCTGGTGCAGCAAGTCCATAGTACATTTTAATATTGAGGGGAACATGTTCATGTGACCAGCAATAGAGGAGGTAGCCTTAGCTGAAAATCCATTTAAATGTGGTGTCACCGAAACAGGAAGGCAAGACCACAGGAGGCCCCAAAGACACTTTCTTTTCTTTCTCTTTTTTTAAAAATATTTTTATTGATTTCAGAGAGGGATAGAGAGATAGAAACATCAATGATGAGAGAGAATTATTGATTGGCTGCCTCCTGTACGCCCCCTACTGGGGGGTGGGGGGATCGAGGCTGCAACCCAGGCATGTGTCCTTGGCTGGCATCGAACCTGGGACCCTTTAGTCCACAGGCCCACGCTCTATCCACTGAGCCAGACCAGCTAGGGCCCCAAAGACACTCTGGGGAGCGGGGGCGTGGTGACTCAGTTTGGGGCCTGCAGAAATCAGCCTCATTCTCTGGCTCTTCTGGCCCATCTGTGCAGGAGAGGTCAGCAGGAGAGGTCAGCCGCAGGTGTGTTGAGAGGCCCCGGCGGGGAAACCTGGATTCAGACTCCTTTGGCCACAGTAGCTGGAGCTGAGGTTGGGGGCCTCAGGGGGCTGCTGGAGCCCAATAGAAGCTACAAAGCTATAGGGACCTGGGCGTGTGAGCCCACATGTTCCTGTGGGCGGCTCACTCCAAGTTCTCCTGGAGCCACCACTGGGTCCCCCGGGACCGCCACAGGGCCGCAAGGAGTCATGTCCACCTCTCACCTTTGAGAACCCCCGAGCCCCGGGGTGAACTTCAGGGGGTCTCTGATCAGTCCCTTGGAAGATCTTTACATTTTTTCCTTAGAGTCCCAAGGATACAAGGGACCTTCTCCAGCAGAGTTGCATTTGGAAGATGCAAAAAAGTTGGTTTTAGAGAGAGAGGAAGGAAGGGAGAGGGAGAGAAACATCAATTGCCTGCTTCCCATACCCGCCCCGACCAGGGATCGAATTGGCAACCTAGGTAGGTGCCCTGACCGGGAATTGAGCCTGCAACCTTTTTGATATACGAGAGGACTTTCCAACCAACCGAATGGGGCACCCTGCCCGTTCATAGACTTAGTTTCTGTCTTAACTGTTTCCGTGGTGACACATCCTTAGCAAACAGTACAAGAGCCGCCGCCAAAAAGCACGCCTCCCTCCCACCCCACGCAGCAGCCATCCAGTCCCTGGGAGCGACCCGCCGGGTTTGAGGCCTGGGCGTCCTCCAGACGTGGCCCCAGGCCGTCCAGGCCGCACAGACCTGCCGGTTCCTCTGTGCCGTGTGACTCCCATTTCCTGCTGGAATCCCCGGTCTCATCCAGACGTGCTCCCGTCCTGGAACATGGATGTTGGTTGTGCTGTTTCTCCAAGAAAGTCCAGAATTGCTTATATCTTGATTTCTAACTTCCTTTTTTTAGTTTGGGGTTGAGGTTTCTGTTTCTCTTGGCCTGTCATGGAGAAAAGCAAGAATTTAATTGGTTCCATTTTCTGATCTTTTCCTCACCGTGTGTGTGCGTGCATGCATGTGAGGTGTGGGTATGCGTGTGCATGCATGTGCTGTGGGCATAGATGTGCATCTGTGTACATATGGGTGCATACATGCTTGGACATGTGTATGTGCAATTTTGTTGTGTGGTGTTGCTGTTCTCTGCGTGGTGGGATCCTGTCTTTTGTTTAAGTGACCGCCCTCACAGGGCAGCGCTGCCCTCACGGGGAAGGAGAGGGAGCATCTGCCAGCAGGTGGCTTCCGTGTTGTGGGGGCTGATTGGCTTTGCAGCTCATGGGTGTGGTGGTCCCCTATTGCACACCCCATGGAGCTTTTAATCGAGAATCAGCTCGTTCTATTCACAGAGTGATCTGGAAGAGTGACGCTGTGGGACAGAATCAGGGGGTTTCTCCAGGAGAAAGGAGGGAGGCATGGGGACATGGGCCACCCAGAGCAGCTGCCCTGTTACCCATCTGTACCCAGGTGCCACCAGAGCTTGGGATGAGACCCTCTCTCTTAGGGCTTTGCAGTGCCACCCAGCAGACCCTGACTCTGTGCAGAGCCTGGCGGGAGCGTGGAAGCCAGGGAGTGGGGTGCACTGCGCTGGTGTGCATGGGCGGAGGTGGTGGGGCCCAGGGCTGTGATGGCTGAGTCAAGGGCGCACACAGGGGACAGAAGTGGCTAAGGCGGACCCGGGAGGCTGCTTCGTGGAAGACAGGGCTGTTTTCAGTAGGAGTTCCCGTTGGAGACCAGAGGATGGTGGGTGGGGGACCAGCTGAATTGTAGGACTGGCCGGTAACCAGTGGTGGAAGGGACAAGACGGATCAGGATGACAGCAGACACGACACTCATGTCCCCTCTTTCCTAATTCTGATTTCCTATGCAAGTGGCTAAAAGTCTTGAAAAACAAGCCACAGTGAGGTTCTTGAAGACAGGCGCCTCCTGCTGCCCAACACGAACTTCTCCCCTAGAGGAACCAGGCGGTCTGGGCGGGGTGAGGAGCTGCCCTGGAACATGCCAGCGTTTCCCGCTGCCGCTGTGACGAGGGCGGATCGCAGAGCTGCGTCTGCCTCGCTGTTAGCACAGTGCATGGATGATTCAGCCACGAGGTGGGTGTGCAGCCGCTGGGAACGGTGTCACCCACCGAGGCTGACACAGGAGCCCTGCTTCATGTCCCCAGCAGGCGCAGCTATCCCTGAGGAGGGGTGCTGTGTCCGGAAAGGCGGACTGAGGTCTGTGTTGGGGCAGGAGATGGGTGCCTGCGTGGATCAAAGACCCTGATTACGCCCCTGTGTTCCTCTGTGGCTCGGAGGCTGCGGAGCATTAGAAAGCTCTCCCGGGCACACACGTGCTCCGATCATTGCAAGCGCCTCCCCCACACGCTGGCAGGGGTAGGAAGCTGGAGCCACTTCCAGGCCATCCCACTGGCCTGAGCTTGTTTTGACCCCTGGAGCAGGCAGTCTGAGTGGCTTCTCTGGGCAGGACCAGTGCCTCCTACATACCATGCACGTCTCCTCTTCATTGCCACTTCTCTTCCTGCAGCAAGTCCAGGTCCCCTGCCACGTGCCAAGGGTGGATTAGCATTAACAGGCAGCGTGTCCTGCCCAGGGACCTCGCCAGCAGTACCCTGATTTCGACTGGCTGTGAATCTGTGGCTCCTCTTGGATCTGAGCCCTGGCTCCTCGGCTAAGCCCTGCTGATGTGGTCACGTGAAGCCGCCGCTCTCAGCAGCCAGAGTGGGAGTGGTGGCACGCTCAGTGCGGGCACCTCATCTTTCTGAAGTGGGAGTGCATTTGCTAGTGGAGCCTGAGGCTGGGGCTTTTGCTACTCCTGGCTTCATTCAGAGGCACCGGGGTGGCGGACTCATCCTGGGGGGCTCCCGGTTGGCGGGGCGTCCCTAAGCCATCAAAACCCCACCAAGTGCAGGTGCAGAGCCGAGAAGACAAGGTTCTAAACAGGGTCCCGGGGGCTGAGTGAGTGATGGTCTGGGCTGCGGAGAGGAGCTCACATGTTTCCGACGTTTCAGGGTCAGGAAGTGGCCACAGTGTGGAATCCATGGAATTGGGTGTGGTGGTGGGGCACGCAGCCCTGGGACCTGGCTTCCTGCCCCGGGCAGCAGCAAGCCCGGGAAGGTTAGGGTTCAGGGGGTACATCTAGGGGTTGGGCAGGGACGAGGAGAGTGGTGGTGGAGCTCACAGGAGCTGGAGTGAGGAGCCCTTGAACAGCCTGAACTGGGCTGCCACAGCAGGGATGGGGCACTAGGGCAGGGAAATTCCAGGAGCACCCAGCCCCCTGCTGGTGGGACAGGGTTCCTGCTGCAGAGAGAGATGACAGGTGGTGGTATCCCTTCTCTAGAAAGGCCTTCCTTCCCCTGACCCCACCCTGGGCTGAACTAGTCTGTTGTTGTTGTTGTTCTTCTTCTTCTTCTTTAATATTTATTGATTTTTTTTCTTTTTAGAGAGAAAGAGAAAGAGAAACATCAGTTTGTTGTTCCAGTTATGTGTGCATTCCTTGGCTGATTCTTGTATGTGCCCTGACCCAGGATCAAGCCCACAGCCTTGGTATCGGGATAACACTGGAACCACCTGGGCTACCCGGCCTGGGATTTCTCTTTTCTCTTTTCCTTTTTTTTTTTTTTAAATTCAAACATAGTATCTTTATTTTTTTAAATTCAAACATAGTATTTTTTTCTTTATTGTTTAAAGTATTACATAGTCTCCTTTTCCCCCCATTGCCCTCTCCCCAGCTGCCCCCACCCCCCTCTTTTTTCTTAAAATGACAGTTTATATCTTTTTACTGTGTGCTGGCAACTGTTAAAAAACTGGCTTGGGCCCTAGCTGGTTTGGCTCAGTGGATAGAGCGTCAGCCTGTGGACTGAAGGGTCGTCGGTTGGATTCTGGTCAAGGGCACGTGCCTCAGTTGCAGGCTCGATCCCCAGCCCCAGTTGGGGGCCGTGTGGGAAGCAGCCAATTGCCGTGTCTCTCTCACGTCGATGTTTCTCTCTCTCTAAAAGTCATTGGAAAAATATCCTCGGGTGAGGATTAACAACAGACAACTGGCTTGGGGTGGGGAGGGTGTGTGCCAGTTTCTGTGGTGTAAGCTGTCCCGCTGGCTGCTCGACACCCACTCGCGGGGGAGGTGGGAGGGAGGCACAGCACCTGCCTCGTGAGATCCACAGCGTGGGGAGCTCGAGAGCCCGGCCACGCAGTGAGCTGGGGAGGGGGAGGGTAAGACAGCCACTGCATTTGCATTTAACGGTTCACTAGTGCATGTTCTGACTCAGCTCTCAGTGGTGGCTGATATAGCACTGACGCACACAGTTGCGTGGCTCATCACACGGCCTGGGTCTTCGAAGCCGGCGACGTGCGTGGAGTCCTCTCATCCAGATCGCTCTCATTTTCTGCCATCAGCCTGCAACTCCCTGCTGCTGAAGGACGCGTGTAATTAGATCAGACTCACGTGGATACGCTGCCTTTTGCTGCAGAACATAGTCACATTCACGCGTTCCACCCGCACTCGGATGGGGTTGTGCACAGGTGCGCCGGGCCATGGGGCCCTGACACGCTGCTTCCCACAGGGGCCCGTAGCTGTGTCAGCTCCGGCTCTGCTATAAAACCACCTGATTCTCACCCACAGGGACCAGCACTCTGTCCTGTCAGCTGCTCTCTCATGCGGTGGTCTTGTCAGTCAGCAGGGTCCACAGGCGTCTTGGTCTGTTCCCATGTCCTGTGACTTATGTGCAGACTGTCAAGGGTGGGAACTCAGATCTGCCCCCCATGCTGAAGCTGAATGCCAGGGAGCGCCCAGCGGCTCACCGTGTGTGTGTGTGTGTGTGTGTGTGTGTGTGTGTGGTCTGCTCTGACCCCTGGGCCAGGAATCAGCCTGTCTCTGGCTCCCCTGGGGCTGGAGGAGACGAGGTGTAGAGGCTGCAGCCAGTCCAGAAACAGAAACCACAGCAATTATGTTCACAGAGAGTCTAATAGAGACAGTTGTTATCGGGAGAACAGAAAAGGGAAAAGGGCAACACAGGTATCGTGTGGGAGGCCCCTGCCAGCAGCCCAACACCCGCCTTAAGTAGCTGACGTGGGATCAAAGAGAAGAGGTTGGGGAGTTGGAACTTAACGCGGGGAGAAGGGGGTGTGCAGGGGAGAAGGGGGAGGAGGCTGGCTGTGCTGAGAGTGATGGGAAGCCACAGTGTGGATGTCACCGCCAGGGCTCGGAGGACAGAGCTGCTGGGGTACAGCCCTTCCCTCCCCCAGCCTCTCTCTCCCTGTTGGCCGTGCCCAGAGGCGGCCACTGGCTGAGCTGGGTGCGAGTCCCAGCGCTCAGCTCCCGCTCCACGGGACCCAGCACCGAGGGGGTCTGAGCTGAAGCCTGGGCTTGAACAACAGGAGGTCCTTCTCCAGGTCCCAAGGCCTGAACCCCGCAGGTCGGCCCTCTGTGCTGACTTCCTTCTGGGTGCCCTCAGAAGAGCCTGGGATCCTGGCGAACACGCCCGTGTCACTGGCATCTGAGATGGCGATGGCAACCAGGGGCTTAGCGCTCGCTGTCATTGCAAAGCAGGAAACAGCGACTTCGCCTTTGCCAGCTCCGAGGATGGGTTATCCACACCCAGAAGCACTGGAGAGGGGACTTTTGGCAGGTTTGTCAGGGTTGGTGTCGCTTCCAATCTGATTCTTCAGGATTTAAAAGACTGCAAACTGTATGTGTGTCCAGGAGGCCATCAAATCAGGCAAGGAAATTGCAAAGCTCCCATTTAACTTTTTACTTTAATAAGACTTGACTTTTTATCACTTTAAGTTCTGTTAATACCGGCTTTAAATGTTTAAAAAGACATCCTAAGCGCGTCACTCAATGAATTCACAAAGTGAATGCGCCTGTGTAACCGCCACCCCGTGAAGACGTGGACGGAGAGCAGCACACAGACGTCCACCAGCTCCCGTCACTGCCGCCACCTTCCCCGCCCGGGGCAGCCGCTCCCGACTGCCCGCAGCAGAGGTCCTTTTGTCTATTTTGAATGCTAGGATGAGACTTGGAGGTTGTTGGTGCACAGAAGGAGGGGTTGCTAGAGCAGAATGGCAGATGGAGGGGAGGGAGGCCCCAGGGCCAGCACGTCCCTGCATTCTGTCCTCTCTGTCGTTTCTTCCATACACACTTTCTGTTTCTTGCTGCCTGTCTCACACTGTCTCTCAGTCTGTTTTTTAAAAATATATTTTTATTGAATTCAGAGAGGAAGGGAGAAAGAGAGAGAGAGAGAGAGAAAGAGAGAGAGAGAGAGAGAGAAACATCAATGATGAGATAAAATCATTGATTGGCTGCCTCCTGCATGCCCTCTACTGGGGATCAAGCCCCCAACCCAAGCATGTGCCCTGACTGGGAATCGAACCATGACCTCCTGGTTCATAGGTCAATGCTCATACTCTGAGCCACACCGGCCAGGCTCTCAGTCTCTGTTGGTTTTTTTTACACTGTCTCTCTCACTTGCTCTCTCTTGCCCTGTCTCTCTGGGAGACTGTATAGATGATGGACCCACTTCTTACCTGTCCCCCCAGGAGGCACTGAGATTTTAATTTAACTAGAGGCCCACTGCATGAATTTGTGCACCAGTGGGGTTCCCTCGGCCTGGCCTGCGGGATCGGGCTGAAACCAGCTCTCCAACATCCCCCGAGGGGTCCTGGATTGCAAGAGGGTGCAGGCCAGGCTGAGGGACCCCACTGGTGCACGATCATGGCTGGGGAGGGACGTGGGAGGGCTCCAGGGCATGTCTGGCCTGTCTTGCTCAGTCCTGATCGGCCAGAACCCAGCAGCAAACTAACCTATCTGTCGGAGTGTCTGCTCCCCGTGGTCGGTACATGTCATAGCAACTAGTTGACCGGTCGACTGTCTGCCCCCTGGTGGTCAGTGCACATCATAGCGAGTGGTTGAGCAGCCTTAGCATATCATTAGCATATTACTCTTTGATTGGTTGAACGGGCAACTGAATGACCAGACACTTTGCATATTAGGCTTTTATTATATAGAATGGCATGGGAATTGTGTGTTTCAGCTACTCCACAGTTTGTTGAAATCTCTCGTCTGCTCCCTTTCTTTGTCTTGTGGATCAGTGTTACAAAAGATCCTTGTTGCCCTAACCGGTTTGGCTCAGTGGATAGAGCGTCGGCCTGCGGACTCAAGGGTCCCGGGTTCGATTCTGGTCAAGGGCATGTACCTTGGTTGCAGGCACATCCCCAGTAGGGGGTATGCAGGAGGCAGCTGATCGATGTTTCTCTCTCATTGATGTTTCTAACTCTCTCTCCCTCTCCCTTCCTCTCTGTAAAAAATCAATAAAATATATTTAAAAAACAAAAACAAAAACAACCAAAAAACAAAAAGATCCTTGTTCTCCCGTTGAGCTCGGGGAAGGGAAAGGAGTAAAGTCAGTGGAGCAGGCCAACCAGAAGTCCTGGAGTTGACCTCGAGGGCTTTCCTGCTCCTGGGCTTCTTGTCTTATTCACTGGCCTGGTCAGTCAGGTCTCCTGCGTCAGAGTTGAGCTCGTGGACATGTCCCCTCCTCACCCTGGGCAGGGCATTGGCCTCACACTTCCCTGGTGGCTTCCAGCTTGCCACTGCTTGTATGTGGCTCATGAGGGTGTGGTCTTGATTGGTGGCCTCACGGGTTTCTTTGTGAGCTCCATCAGTGGGATCTCCAGGAGTGATCCGGAGGCGTTGAGTCCCAGCTGTGGCGAGTGGCCTCTGTGTCTCAGCCCTTCCGACTGGCGGCTTCCCCACACATTTCCTGTAGAAAGGACTGAACGCAGCCCATGACCTGACGCAGACACCACCAGAGTGCGGACATGGAGCCTGTCTCGGGGAGACCCTCCTGGGCCCTGTGCCTGGGGGCCCGGCCTGCGTGGGCTCCCCTCCTCCGGGCCAGGGGGGTCACTGCCAGCCCAGGCTCTCTCACACCTGGTCCTTCTCTATCTGTCCTGCAGGTTTTGGGGTTTGAGATCGACGCTGTGAACTCTGTCCAGTTTTCAAACCACACAGGTAAGGCACAGGCTCAGCTGAGTGTGGGTGTGAGAAACGTCCCTTTAGAAATGTGGGTCTTGTGCCCCCATCTGACAGAGCTGGAGGGGCTGTCTGTGTGAGGGTGGAGGGCTGGGGTCTCCCATCTGCAGGGTGGACTGCCCACCAGAGTCTTAGCCCCGCGGCTTTGCGCTGGCTGGCCAGGCAGGTGGGGTAACCAGGGGAGGTGGTGCCTCTGTTTCCTCCTGTAAAACAAGGACAGTGACCCTAGCACCTACTCTTACATGAGTGTGCTCATGCCACCCCGTGCCGCCATGGCTGCATGGAGGGTCCCCCATGCTGTAGGTAGACGTGTGGGTGGACCCTGACTGTCCCTATTAGAGACTGGTGCCTGGGAGAGCACACGCACGGGGACCTCACGGGTTTCTGGACAAGCCTTGAAGTGGAGTTGCTGGCTGGAGGGTGTGTGAGGGGCAGTGCCCTTGGAAGGTCCTTGTTGTCAGGGGTGAGCCCCCTGCTCCCCACGCCCCTGACCCCACGCTCCCCACGGCCGCAGAGGCAGGAGGACAAAGCCTCCTCGGTTCTTGGAAGGGTCCCCACATTGTGTCTCGTGAGATTGCTCTGAATCCAGGAAGAACCTCCGGGCACAGACGTCTCCGACCCGCCTGGCGGGGCACCGTGGGTGGTGCCTTGGCCTCAGCCCTCGGGAGGGATTTCTTGTAATTCTCCTGGGTACAGTTTTTCCTGGAAGGGGAGAGGGTATGATAGGTCATAAACAAGGAGGGAGGAATTCTGTGTGGGTTTGGATGAAAAGGCTACAGTTCGCCCTAAAAGTCCTTTCCTGCTTTTACTTTGCGGAGGGTGCTGCACGCTCTGAAATTTGAAAAAGTCCCAAAAAGTTTGAGTCAATCCAGTGAATTTCCCTGAATCCCACATGTTTTTACTGGCTGTTTCAACCACCTTCCCTTTTTCTCTTTTCTTTCTTTTCTTTTAAAAAATATATTTGTATTGATTTCAGAGGGGAATGGAGAGGGAGGTAGAAACATCAATGATGAGAGAAAATCATTGATCAGCTGCCTTCTGCATGCCCCACGCTGGGGATCAAGCCCGAAGCATGTGTCCTCACCGGGAATCGAATCGAACCACTGAGCCTCGGGCTCTTCCTTCCTTTCTTCCTTTTTTTTTTTTTAAAGTAAATGAGCCAAACTGGCTTGGACACCAAGTGACGGAATTAAACTTATTGGTGAATATTATATTGTACCATAATGACATTAGCTCAACATAAGCAAGGATTCGGTTCAGAAACTCCTGCTGCCCTTTGCAGGGGCGAGGGGAGGGGCCTTCCGGGCCTCGGTGGTGACGGCTCCTCCTGCCTCCTGTGGACCCTCTCAGGTGATGGTGCGCTGGCTATCCTGACGGGTCTGAAGCAGGGAGGCCTCTGCCTTCCCCGGGCGGGATGGATGAGGAACAGACCACAGTTTGCCTTAGAGCAGTGGTTCTCAACCTGTGGGTTGCGACCCCTTTGGCGGTTGAACGACCCTTTCACAGGGGTCGCCTAAGACCATCCTGCATATCAGATATTTACATTACGATTCATAACAGTAGCAACATTACAGTTATGAAGTAGCAACGAAAATAATTTTATGGTTGGGTCACAACATGAGGAACTGTATTTAAAGGGCCAGAAGATTGAGAACCACTGCCTTAGAGCCTACGCAGGTGCGGGCATGGGTAGGGCTGGGATGGGGGCTTCTCTCCCAGGGAGGCACCTCTGGTTCCCGGATGGGCCTCCTCACCCACGGAGAAGAGCCTCCTGCTCCAGTCCAGCCTTAGATGCCATGTGGGGCCTGCCTGATGAGAGGATCCCTCAGGCAGCCCCCGCTGTGGGTGACTTTGAGCACCCTGTCTCTGCAGCCTAATCCGAGGGCCTACAGGGGGAGGTCTCCCCAAGGCCACCTCTGGGCTCAGGTGCCAACCCCTCGACCTGGAGTAGCAGGTGATGCCTCGCTGTGCCCCGAGCCCATCTCTCTTCCCCTCACCCCTGCCCACGCCCTGCTGCTCAGAAATGAGGCTGGTCTGTTTCTCAGACCCGTGCCCTGTGGTAGTGTGGCATGTGGCACCCGGCACCTGAGGCCCTGGGGCTAGTGCTTTGGCCACAGGCTGGTTAGGAAGCTGGTCTCACAGAGGCTGTGCTCTGCCGTGGTGCCCGGTGTCTGAGGCCTGGTGGGGGGCTGTGTGTCTCACCCTCACCGCTGCTTGATGGGCTGAATTGTGTCCCCTCCAATTCACGTGTTGAAGCCCTGACCCCAGCACCTCAGAGAATGACTGTATTTGGAGACGGGCTCTGTAGAGAGGTGATAAGGTTAAATGAGGTCATTGGGATAGGTCCTAATCCAACATGATGGTCATCCCCATACGAAGAGATCAGGACACAGACAGGCATAGAGGGACAACCATGTTTGGACACAGGGAAAAGGGGTCATCTAATCCCAGGAGAGAGGCCTTGGGAGGGACCAGCCCTGCCCACACCTGGGCCTCGGCCTCCAGCCTCCAGGACTGTGTTGGAGCCACCCAGTCTGTGGTGCTCCAGGACTCGACTATGCTACACGGGCAATGGGAATAAACCAACCCTGGTCGGAAGGAGGTTTGGAAAACGGAGGGGCAGGAAGGACCACTGTTCTCCCCACTCTGGGCCTGCCGCATTTTTGTGGCCGCCCAGCCTTCCTTGAGCTGTGCCCGGGACACAGCCAGAGGCTGCCAGCATTTGGTGAACGGGAGAGCCGGTGGGGGCAGTCCTGCACTGGAGAGCTCTTGGACTCTCCCTGCCTGGCCCTCCTGACCCTGCTGACCCCGAGGGTATCTGATGAATGGGGTCAATCAGGTTCTTCTACTAACAGACTCACCCTCCCGTGTCAGTTCACGCTGGTGTCTCTCAAGGGACATACAGATGATTTGCCGCAGATGGTGTCCCGGGGCCACGCTGCCTGCAGAATCGCTTTGACAGTTGGAGTTGTTCCAGAATCAGGTTGACTCCTGCTCATGCACACAGGCTGCCAGCAGAGGGCGCCATTGCCCTTCTCCTCCTCCAGGCTGAGCAGCCTGGCTCTGGGCGGTCTGAGTTAGTGCAGATCACCACCCGGTGGTCCATGTGGAGGGTTGTAGGGATAACTCCCCGTGGTTTTTACTTACGTGCTTGGAAGCACATACTTTAAGGGCCTCCCATTGCCTTAAAGGCCACCAGGAGGAATTCTCATGGGTGAAGTGTGGGGTGTCCATGGCATGGCCCTGCCCCTGGTGAACTGGGAGCCCTTGGCCTGTCCCCACCTGAGCCTCTGTGGGCAGGGGCTCCACATGGCAGGCGGGTCCCCTCAGGATGCTCACGTGTCTGTCTGCACCTGCGTGCCTGTCGGGGACGAGAGCGGGTGGAGCATCTGGGCCCATTTCTGATTCACGTTTGGCTCTTAGTCACGATTTGATCCAAGACTTGCTTTGGCCGCATTTCAACCTTCTGTGGAGGTAGGGGGGAGGGGGCTGGGATATGACAAGCCCTTACCTGCCAGGGTGCCCAGATGACAGCGATTAAGCAACTCAGCCTGGATGGGGAAACATGCACAGTAGAAGCTGGCAAAGGAAGTGACTGTGACGTGTGGGGACACATCCCAGGGGCCCCCTCGAAAGACAGGGAGAAGTGACCAGTTGTGTGAGCCTGGCGTGTCCTTTTCGGAGTGTCCCCCTCCCCATCCTGTCAGTGTGACACAGGTTCCACAGGCGTCCGTGGGCCAGCCTGGAGAGCTGATGTCCTCCCTGCCTTGGATTCATTCAGAGGGAACTGGCGGTGGGAGGTGGGAGCCCTGATGCCAGTAATTACAACCACAGACAGTGTCAGCCAGGGTGCTGTCCGGAGCGCTTTGAGGCTGCTGGGCACCCACAGGGATCAGCCCACTGAGACACCATGCCTGGGAGGTCTCAGTCAGTCCCCGCGTCAGCCCCTGGGGAGGGGACCATTCACCCCACCAGCGTCATCGAGGTTGTCTGGGCCATCAGGTGAAGCTGTCTCACCCGTGTGCCGTGTGCTGTGTGCGCAGGCCCTGACTGCTCTGCTCTCCCCAGGCTACGCACACTGGAAGGGTCAGGTGCTGAACGCAGACGAGCTCCACGAGGTGTACGAAGGTCTGAAGCTGAACAACGTGAATAAATATGACTACGTGCTCACGGGTAAGGGCCCTGAGGGAGCAGGTGCTGGTACCTGTGAGCCTTGCTCCAGCTGGGATGGACTCGAGAAGTCCCAGAGCACCCCACGCCCGGCTGGTCCCTGGTCCCTGCCTCCTTCAAGGAGGGGTGGCGCATGCCACCGAGCACTTGGTCCTGTCCAGGCCAAGTTACACTTCTGGGCCCACATTGGGGTTGCAGTGCGCGTGGGGTGGGGCCAAGTGGGGTGTTGGGAAGAAGTTGGGGTGAAACACCCAAGTAGGCAACACGCTGCCGCCTGGTACGTTGGTCTTATTTATACCCATTCTTGGTTAAAAAAAAGAGTACCTGTTTGTGTTTATATACGTGCTTAAAAGTGAATGTGTTGAAATGGACAGGAGAGAAGAACCCCTGTACACCCATCACCGAGGCTTATTCCTTTTGGGAAGTGCCCGGGGACCCTCTTGGGCTGCGTTTGTTGGGGGACACTTCGTCTTCACCCTGGCCGCAGGATGGTTTCCCTTTGCCGCGGTCGGTCGCTGTGAGCCTTCTGTTTTATGCGGGTGGCCTGTTCTCCCTCCCACAGGGTACACGAGGGACAAGTCCTTCCTGGCCATGGTGGTGGACATCGTGCGGGAACTGAAGCAGCAGAACTCCCGGCTGGTGTATGGTAGGTGCTGGGCTGTCACCTGCGGGAGTGGGTGCCCCTGGGGCCTGTGCCTGGGTGGAAGCCTCCCTCTTGCATCCCAACTTCATGGTCCACCTCCCAGCCTGTACGCATGAACTCAGGGGGTAGACACACCTTCACCGCGAACCTGGCGTCTTTGTGGGGAGGCAAGCAGGCTGTGAACTGGCTTTATCAGTGTCAGTGTGCAAAGGTCACTGCATTTGAGGTTTGTGACGCCCCAGGTGGCCCGGATGACAAAGTGGGGAATTCCAGGTAATGCGTAAATGAGAATGGAGGCCATGCGTCCCCAAGCTTTTCGGTGCAGGTGGCGTTTAACAATAAATACCAGGTGAAAGGCTTGGCCGGTTTGGCTCAGTGGATAGAGCGTTGTCCCGAGGACTGAAGGGCCCCGGGTTTGATTCTGGCCAGGAGCACGTACCTGGGTTGCAGGCTCGATCCCTGACCCTGGTTGGGGCATGTGTGAGAGGCAGTCAATCTGTGTGTCTCACATCAATGTTTCTCTCTCTGTCTCTCCCCCTCCCTAACACTCTCTAAATATCAGTGGAAAAATATCCTCGAGTGAGGATTAAAAAAATAAAAAAATCCTGTGAAAGGCTCTTTGTTCCCCGGCTGCAGCCCTTGCTGATACGATGCCCTTTGTCTCCGCAGTGTGCGACCCGGTGATGGGTGACAAGTGGGAAGGCGAAGGCTCCATGGTGAGTAATGTCACGCCCGTGTGAGTGCGGTGAGCACAGCTATTGCTCATCCTAAAGCAGGACACGACCTCTGATGGACAGGGCGCTGCTCTGGGGGAGGCGGGCCCTCGGTCGGGGGAGGCAGGGCTGGCAGAGAGGTTTCCCATAAAAGGGCCAGAGAGTCGGTATCTTAGGGCCACGCATCCCTATTGTAGCCAAAGCAGCCAATTTGCTGACCAACAGACATGGCTGTTTTCTAGTAAAATTTCATGTACAGACAAAGATTTGAATTTTCTGTCTTTCCATGTGTCACAAAGTGTTACTCTTCCTTTGACTTTTCCCCCAACTATTAAAAAATGTTAAAATTGCCCTCGGCCCCTGAGCCGTACACAGACAGGCAGTGGGACAGGCCGGGCTCACTGTCCCCGTGTGGAGCCCTTTGGGTCACCCTGCGCTGCCTGTCTCCACGGTGGGGAGCCCGGTGTCACTGGGGCCCCCGACCTGGACTCGAATGTTCTGGTTTCGTCTCCTCCTCTGTGTGCGTCAGCCTGTCCCTCTCCTTTTCCTTCAGTACGTTCCAGAGGATCTCCTTCCTGTTTACAAAGAAAAGGTGGTGCCGGTTGCAGACATTATAACTCCCAACCAGTTCGAGGCTGAGTAAGTGACTAGAAATGGCCAAAGCTTTCAGACCTCCCCACAGGACAGTGACAGACACAGCGCAGGAAGTGTCCCCACATCCCTTCTGTGGGTTCGGCTCCCCGGAAGGTCCTGCCTCAGGGGCGTGGATCTGGCACCGGGTTGGGGGCAGGCCCTCCCCGAGTCGGAGTCCTCTGCCCCCTGTGTGCCAGGGTGACGAGGCGCCCAGGGCCGATCTGGCTTCTTTCTAGCCGTCAGCAGTGGCGTGTGGTTATTTTATTTTATTTTTAAATTTTTTAAAAATATATATTTTATTGATTATTTACAGAGAGGAAGGGAGAGGGATAGAGAGTTAAAAACATCAATGAGAGAGAAACATTGATCAGCTGCCTCCTGCACACCCGCTACTGGGGATGTGCCCGCAACCAAGGTACATGCCCTTGACCGGAATCCAACCTGGGACCCTTCAGTCCGCAGGCCGACGCTCTATCCACTGAGCCAAACCGGTCAGGGCGCGTATGGTTATTTTACTCCTGAACAGCAAGAGTCTTGGGGACAGAGAGGGAAGAGGTGCTCTGGCCTGTGGCTGCCACAAGGAAGGGAGTCCATGCAGCTGACACGGGCGGTCACCCTGAGCTCTGACCCACTTCCCAGATCTGTTCGTGAGGTGGAGAGGCGTGTGCAGCCCTCTGCCCAGTATCAAAGTGCCTTCCTTGGGCTGCACGGCCCCACCTCACCCATTGAAGAACCAGGCACTGAGGGTGTGAGGGGCGTTTCCCGGTGCCAGGGGTGTGCAGCTAGTTCCCGTTTAAAACTTAAGTGGACTCTTTTTAAAAATATGTTTTTTTATTGATTTCAGAGAGGAAGGCAGAAGGAGAAAAAGTTAGAAACATCCATGATTGAGAGAGAATCCTTGATCGGCTGCCTCCTGCATGCCCCCTAATGGGGACTGAGCCCACAACATGGGCATGTGCCCTGACCGTGACCTCCTGGTTCATAGGTTGACGCCCAACCACTGAACCACCCCAGCTGGGCCTAAAGTTTACTCTTGACCGGTCCCCAGACACATCATGGTGGCCACTTGGTCCGTGACGGCCAGCAGGCTCTGAGTTAGTTCCCTATGGGGGTTGGGGTGGGGGGGGTGGGGGTACCAGTGCCGCTGTCGCTTTGGGAACGGTCCAGGCAGGACCCAGCAAGCAGCGTCTCACCTGTGCCTGCCTGTCTTTCAGGTTACTGACTGGCAGGAAGATCCACAGCCAGGAAGAAGCCTTAGCGGTAAGGAGGCCTTCCAGGTCCTGGCGTGGGACAGGCGGCCTGTCCCTGGGGAGGGGACGCTGCACACCTGGGAGATGGGAGACAGACCCCCCAGGGGCCAGCATCTGGCTGCCTGTCACCTAGCCCGAGGGCCAGGGAGCTGCATTGTCAGTTTCCTTTCTGCCCACCCCTGTCCCCTCTGTGCACGTGTGTGTGCGCGCGAGGTGAGGGACACGTCTCCCACAGCCCACACTCAGCTCTAGAGCAGGGAGTGCCCGCTCGCATGATCACAGGCACTGCTCTGAGGCAGTTACACAGGAAGGCAGGGCCTCCTACAGCTCTTAGAGAAAAGCCAAGTTAAAGAGTGGCCGCTCCTCGTGGCTCTGTGGCCCCAGCCCGTGGCCCTGGGCTGAGAGGAGGGACGCGGCTGCGGGCTGTGACGGGGAGAGCTGAACCCTAGCCCAAGGGTCTGTGACTGGGAGTCCACACCGGTCCCCAGCACGAGAAGTCCCGAATGTGTGTGCACGATTCACGGTCAGCACGGGTCCTTCCCAGGCCCTCCGCCCGACCCCATGAGATGGTGTGGCTCCGCTGGCCGGCGCTGCCCACTGGAGGCAGGCGATGCGCCTCCTGCCTGCGATGAGGCCCTCTGCCTCCGCCCAGGTCTCTCCAGGCCGGGCCCCTGCTCGGTTCAGCTGGTTCGCTCTCCTGAGGCCCGAGTGGACCTCGGTGGGTGTTTTGTCACAAGGCCTGTGCCCTCGAGGGCAGGGAGCCTCCAGCCCCCAGCATGTTGCTGGACACACAGCAGTAGATGTTTGTTGAATACATCAGCGAGTGAGTGAGTGGCTTCCCAGAGCGGACAGGTGGTGGGAGCCCAGCATTGCTTGGTGTGTGCTGTGTGTGGAGTCCAGGTGAGGAAGGACAGCTGGCCCAGCTGGTGGGCACCTTCCTCCAGAAGTGGGCACCTGTAGGGTGCAGATGGGGGCCGGCAGGCACGTGCCCTCAGACTTCAAGCCGAGCGAAAGGGGACGGTAGCTGTAACCTGGCAGAGCTGTCACTGGACGGGCAGGGGCCGGTCAGGGTGGGTTCCGGTTCTCAGCTTCTGTTGTCTCCCCTCTTCCTGCCCTTAAGCCAAACCCCGCCGGAGTGCGTGGGGGTGTGCGGGCCGCTGTGCGTGGCTGTTGGAGCTCAGGGCTGAGGGGCAGGAGTGACGGCTTTCGGGAGCTCCCTGGCTGATGTGCTCCCTGTGCCTGGCAGGTGATGGACGTGCTGCACTCGATGGGCCCCGACACCGTGGTCATCACCAGCTCCGACCTCTCTTCCCCGAGGGGCAGTGACTACCTGATTGTGCTGGGAAGCCAGAGGATCCGTGAGTCCCAGCCGCCCCGCCCTGCCCTGCCCCAGCACTGAGCTCCCTTCCCGAGGGGCAGTGACTACCTGATTGTGCATCCCTGAGTCCTATGCCCGCCCCACCCCGCCCTGCCCCACCCCATCCCCACCCCAGCACTGAGCTCCCTTCCACACCTTTACTCCACATGCCCCTTGAGGCTTCTGAGAAGGTTTGCAATTTCCTGAAGTCCTGTCACCCCCACCCCCAATCCTGAGAAAGATGAGACTAAATCAGAATGAGGAAGGATTCCATAAATCAGGTGCAGTGGAGCATGGGGAGCTGCCACCTCCCCCATGGCTGCCAAGCAGCCCTCGACATCCATGATGGGGCCGGCAGCTTGAGGATAACGTCCCAACTTACCTCTGGGGTCACCGGGAACGGCCCTGCTGGAGCCAGGCTCTCGGGGAACCAGGAGTCCACACGCCTGACCTCCGGCAGAGCTGGGGCTGGGCTGAGCTCACGTCGTGCTCTGCTTGTTCATTGTTTCATCCTGTGAGTGCCATCGGGTCGTGGCTCCGCACAGCGTTAAAATGACACAGGGGGCTGGGTCACTCCCACTGCCCCAGAGAGCAGCTTCTCACGGCTCCCTCTGCATCTGTGTGCACTCACACATGCACTCACACATGAATTCACACACTTGCACATGCTCATTCACAAACTCACACAGGCTTGCACACATGCTCACACACTTCAGTAAGTTCACATAGTCCCTACAGCTCTAGGCGCCATGGTTACTCTGGCTCCCTCCACAGATCACACGGTCCGGCCCCTCATCAGCTGCACAGTCCCCCCACGCCGTCCTGACAGTGGTCAGCTGGGGCTCCCACCTTTCACTTTCTCCGCTGTGGGGTATTGGGGGCACCGGGTGGGCCCTGAGCCCAGGGGTCGGTCAGAGTGAGCCTCCGTGGGTGACATGACCCTTCCGCGTGCAGTGCAGGGGCTGAGCGGGCAGGAGGGCAGGCTGGGCCCTGGGCTGGGCCTCTGCTGGTGAGGGTCTGGGGTCCCAGTAGGCCATGCTGTCCCCCAGGGCACCCTGATGGCTCCGTGGCGATACAGCGCATCCGCATGGACATTCACAAGGTGGACGCCGTCTTTGTGGGCACCGGGGACCTGTTTGCCGCCATGCTCCTGGCGTGGACACACAAGCACCCCAATAACCTCAAGGTCAGCAGGGCGCGCCCCTCCCGCCCCCATTGATCCCTTCATCTCTGTGGGGAGTGGTTATCATGTCCCTCTAAAGCAGTGGTTCTCAACCTTCTGGCCCTTTAAATACAGTTCCTCATGTTGTGACCCAACCATAAAATTATTTTCGTTGCTACTTCATAACTGTAATGTTGCTACTGTTATGAATCATAATGTAAATATCTGACATGCAGGATGGTCTTAGGCGACCCCTGTGAAAGGGTCGTTCGACCGCCAAAGGGGTCGCAACTCACAGGTTGAGAACCGCTGTTCTAAAGAGCTGGAGGGCCGAAACCGGTTTGGCTCAGTGGATAGAGCGTCGGCCTGCGGACTGAAGGGTCCCGGGTTCGATTCCGGTCAGGGGCATGTACCTGGGTTGCGGGCACATCTGCAGGAGGAGATGTGCAGGAGGCAGCTGATCGATGTTTCTCTCGCATCGATGTTTCTAACTCTCTGTCTCTCTCCCTTCCTCTCTGTAAAAAATCAATAAAATATATTAAAAAAAAAAAAAAAAAGAGCTGGAGGGTGTGAGGGTTCCGGAGCTTTGGTTGCCACGTCATGTCCCACATCTGGTTGAGTCCCAGCCCCACCCCTGCTCAGTGTCTCTCGTTCCCAAGTCGGGTGCCAGGCCCAGCCCGGGAGGCTGTGTCAGCAGAAATCTGAGGGCTCTGGCTCAGGACTGAGGTGTGCAGCCTCGGCACCGGGGAGCCCCTGTCAGCAGAGCAGTCAGTGCGAGTGTGTCCTCAAGTGTAGCCACTGGGCTGGTTTGGTAAACTGGGGTGCGGGGGTTTTCTGTGTGCTCTGTGGTCCAGCTCAGGACTCCCAGGGGTGTTCTTTGACCTCCTGCTGTCAGTCTCAGGGCATCTTGTCATATTGTTCTGCCTGATGCCCCATCAGCTGACACCCAGGCCTGTCCTCCAGCAGCGTTGTAGAAACGTTGTCAGGTGGGTGAGGCCTGCTGCCCCTGAGTGTGGGAAGGCAGACTTCTGAGCTCAGGATCTGGAAATGGATTCCTCTAAAGCTGTTGGCAGAGCCCCTGGAGGAGCCCCATCTCCCCCGGGGCCCAGGCCTCCCCAGCACATCTGGGCTCTGTGTTTGTGCAATGCCAGGCTTGCTCTGGGGTTCCTCCCCTCTCACCTACCCATCGAAGCCAAAACGTGCCTCCCCTGGCTGGTTTCACACCCTCCTGCCCCCTGAAGGCCAACCTGCCCAGAGTGCAGACCTGCCAGTCTAATTGGCAGCAGCGGGAGCGCCATCTGTCCAGGCGGTGGCATCGTGGTGCCCAGAGGAGGGCTGTGTCTCTGAAGGCCGAGTTTTTAGGAGGGGCCCTGGGTCCCGGAGTCAGAGAGGCACTTCTGTTTGCTGAGCCCCGAGTCTAACTGTGAGCAATGACTTGGGCCAACCTTGGGGCACAAGTTCTTTCCCGTGTAGATTCTTTATACTTAATTCATCCCAGAAACACTAAGCATCTACAACGTGCCAGCCAATATGCATGGTCCTGCGTCACAGCCTCTCCCCAGAGATGTCTGTCTCAGAGGGGGGCAGGTTAGTGATGCAGGCACCTGCTCAGCTGTTAGTCTCCGGGGGGAAGGCCCAGCTGGTTGGGGGAGCATGTGCTGGCCAAGCCAGCACCCTGGTGACTCCGGGTGGAGACAGTGCCCATGCAGGCAGCTGTGGGCAGCACGGTGAGCGGACGGTCTCGAGGTGGCCGGGCACAGTGGTCCCTCCTCCCCGCAGGTGGCCTGTGAGAAGACCGTGTCAGCCATGCACCACGTTCTGCAGCGGACCATCAAGTGTGCGAAAGGTACCACCGCAGACCCGCAGGCGCCTTCGCGATCCTCAGAGCCTCCTGCTTTGGGGCCTTGGGCAGAGCGGTGGGAGGGGTAGAGGTGGCACCTGCGCGACTGTGAATGGGGTCCCCGGGGCTCCCGCTATCCCCCCGGCCTGGCCTTTAGGAATGGGGTCCCCGGAGCTCCCGCTGTCCCCCCGGCCTGGCCTTTAGGAATGGGGTCCCCGGAGCTCCCGCTGTCCCCCCGGCCTGGCCTTTAGGAATGGGGTCCCCGGAGCTCCTGCTGTCCCCCTGGCCTGGCCTGTAGGAATGGGGGCAGCGGGCTCCCTTCCGACTGGGAACGCCAAGGCGATCTCCCTGCTCTGCCCCGAGGCTCACGCCCTGTCTGTTCTGTAGCCCAGGCCGGGGAAGGACAGAAGCCCAGCCCGGCCCTGCTGGAGCTGAGGATGGTCCAGAGCAAAAGGGACATCGAGAACCCGGAGATTGTCGTCCAGGCCACGGTGCTGTGAGGGCTGCTGCGCCCACCTGCTCACGCAGTGCCGTGTCTCCGTCGTCATCCCTGTGAAAAACGTAACGTCTGCCTTAGAGCTGTGACCGAAACTTGATATTTTTTTCCTTTTGTGAGTGTCCAGCATCCACTGGTCTTAATTGTGAAAATGTGCCAGTCGTGCTTTTTAAAAATAACACAGTGATCGCAGAAATGTGTAATTCGGAGACCCAGCCCCCCTTCCCCACGAAGGCTCCTGGGCCTCCCTGAAAACCAGCTCTGTGGTCACCCCCTTGGGGGCGTCCTCCCCAGCTGGGGGGCGGGGGACATGGTGGGAGGGGCTGCTGCCCCCAGAGGGTCAGGTGGGCTCCCACCACTGAGGTGTCCCCTGTGGCAGGGCTGTGTCTGTGTGTCTCTGAGGACGAGTTACGCCAAGTACCTTTCTTGTCGTTCTGACCGCTCCCTCTTGGCTCCTGCCTCAGGAGTTTGTTTCTTACGTTGCTGCTCGGTAGGTCCCTGGGCACTTCCAGCGTCCTGCTCTGTTTCACCATATGGACAGGTCAGTGCCGGTGGCCCAGACACACACAGGTGTGCACAGTCACTTTGGCGGGGACCTTCCAGGACCCCGAAAATGCAAGTCCACAGATCTTACCAGTATCAGCGGGACCGCCCTGTAACCCACGAGTGTCTTTAGGGACCAGCTGCACGAGGCGCAGAGATGCCAGGAAAGGGAAGGCTGGTGCGGGGCTGAGGGGTCGGGGCGATGCCACGTTGGCTCCTTTTGGAAAACTCACCGAGTTGGTGACACAACAGCGGAAGCACCGCGTGTGTGCCCCCGGCTGCTGGTGACGAGGGCCCCGCGCCAGGGAGTGAGCGTGCAGACAGGTGCGGGGGGCAGAGCTGGGCTCCTGCTCCACAGCTGACACGTTTCAGCCCTAGGCCCTGACACCAGTCCAGTTGTCCACTGCCAGCGAGACCTCCTTGGCTCCACTTGTCCAGAGTTTTGGGGTACCCTAGGCTTGGCTACAGGCAGGGGTGCCCATCTTGAAGACTCAGCCTGCCTGGATCTCTGCCCCCTGCCCTCTAGTCTGGGAGCCCACAGCCTGGAGGGGAGACAGGACATGGGCCCCACGTGGCTCCTGGGAAAGCAAACTCTCCGAGGCCAGCCCTTGTGCCCGTGGTTCCCTGCCCACAGGTAGGGCCCGCACAGCTCCTCAGTAGCACATTCTTCTGTTTGTAGAAAATGCCCGAAAAAGAAGAGGGGCCCTTTTCCATTGAACTCCCGGCACATGGCACGGTCTTTCTTCCCCACTGTGACTTCTGAATGTCTAACTCTCACGCTGTCGTGCTGGCGGTGGCCTATGCACAGGGTCAGGGCGCTGTGTCCCTGGTTCCTGGTTTCGAGCACCAGGCTCCTCTGAGCCCCCGGGAGGAGCCCGGCCTCCTGGTCCCTGCAGGGCCCGAAGGACCAGGAGGAGGAAGGAGTGGCCCGCAGCCTGGCGGGGGGCAGCCTCCCCAACAGGGTGCTCACAGGGACCAGCCCAAGTCACCCGGGGCCCTGGGTGCGTGTAGCACATTTAATGGAAAATACTGCCACTGCCAAGTAGAGCTGGGGAGAGGGCCAACGAGTTTTTTTATTTCAATATTGAGAGCCAGTATAGGGCTGGGCAAGGAACCAGATGTGTCTGTCCTCCAGGAGATGGTGAAACCCACCTGGAAGGAACGGTGTGGGGTGCCGGGCTTATTCCTTGAGTACCGGGAACTTGAAGGAAGCTCATGCTCCAAAAACGCTGTTCGGTCCTTGGCTCCCGGTTTTATTTCAGAGGCCTGGCCCCACGCTAGGTCTCACTCTCTCACTCCCCTGCGTTCTACAGAGAATGATGGGGTTTATTCCTCCTTGAAGCTTCTGTGGGACCATGGACTCAGGTGCCACCTGAGGCTTTCTCTTCCCTGTGCTTCGGCTGGAAGGCCCTGACCCCAAGCAGGCAGGGAGCCCCGACCACATGGAGACGGAGACGGGCTGAGCTGTCTCTACTGAGAGAAGGAACTGGGGGACCCCGAGAGCCTCTGTGGAGTGTGGGCTCCTGTGGAAACGTGAGCTTTCGTGGGAGGCCGAGCCCCACATTCCCAGGCCCGTGTTGCCGCGCCTGTGCTGTCTGGGCTCGTCTCCACACGCACACGCTCCATGGCGCGCTGACAGCAGAGGCCCCGGGCTGCCCATGTGTAGAATTTCCCAACCTTGGTTCCTGGCAGTAGTTTTTGATACAAGTTGGGTCCAAATTAGAACTGATCTTTGTTCTTATCTTACATAGCTTAGCAACATGCACCAGGATGGTAATTTATGTTAACGTGGAAGATGGTTGTCAGAGTGCAGGTTTCAAGACTTTCCGGTGTTTCAAACCTTCTCCTGTAGACCTTAAAGATGAATTCCAAACTATGATTCCCTTTTCGAATCAGTCTTCAATCATTGCCAAGTCCTGCTGAGGTGATTGTGTTAGTCTGCGTTACTTTTGCAATATATGTCCGTGATTGTAAAACGATGCTTTGTCTGTCATCCTATTCTTACACTTGTTAGAACCAATTTTTAAAATGTTTAATTTTCCAATGGCCTGCGCCTGGCCTGGCGCACCTGCTCTGCGTAAGAGGAGGGTGTTGTAGTGTTGAGCCCAAGCCAGAGGGTGGGGCAGGCGGGGATTATGGGATGTCCAGGGACCACTCCTGTCCTGCTTGAACCTCATGTTCACTCCTCTGGTGACATGTACACAAAAGGAGGGAAGCCTGTTCTGACCCCTGGACCGCCACTGTGCGCACGCCCTCTCCTTGTCCTTCTGCCCTTGGATGCGATCGCCTACCTGCCTGGGGCGTCAGGTCCACACCTGTGTGAGTCAGGGACACCATGTGACTGTACTGTACTCGGGAGAATAGCCAGGAAGCCCTGTCTTCCTTCTCTGCCGCCCACCTATCCTTCACCCACCTCTCTCCCTGGGGCCCGCCGCCAGTCCCTACCTGGGCTAGAAGGAGGGGAGGGGAGTTGGTGACTGAGCAGAGTGGAGTGTGTGCAGATGGGGACATTGTGAGTGTGGTCTGGCTCTCTGAGTCTGGGTGGGAGCCAGGTGGCTCTGGACTCAATTTTGCCCACCAGCAGAGCAGTGGGATGGAGCCCACCTGTTTTAATACCACGTTGGGGTTCCCTTCTCATCATCCTCTGAGGCTCTGTGTTAGGGCTCCCTGGAGAGCCAGCTCCTGTGTCCCTGGAGGCAGCATGTCAGGTGTACAAGCTGAGTGGCCCCTCAGAAGGACCCCAAGCCCTGGAGAAGGTGGCTCTGGGAGGCCAGGCCCATTGCCCGAAGCCAGGGAAGCCGCAAACTGTGGCCCAGTTGGTCTGGATGGACGTCATTTCCCCAGGAGACCTCCTACTGCCTGCAGTTCTCCCATGAGCAGTGGTTGAGGCCAGCACATGTGCGCCTTGGCCTGTGGCAGCGTTGGTGTGTGTGTGCGGTCGGCCGCTTTGTGACAGGTGCAGAATCCGGTAGCCGGCAGGTGTGTCGGTGAGAAGAACATCATGAGAGCCTGTGTTTTTACAGAGACCCCTGTCCTGGGGATGGGAGGTGTAGATTCTGGTTTCAGAATCCAGCCACGCACTTCCAGTCTCTGCCAGCAGGGGGACACAGCGAGGGCAGATGGGCTGGGAGGGGTCTTGGCCCCACCTTGGTAGATGGCAAACATCAACTCTGCTTCTGGGGAGTGTTCCTTCAGTGTATAAATCTCTGTCCGGTGATGGGAACCAGGCTTTGCGTTCTGTGGTGATGCACGGGAGGGCGGCCCTGTGTGTGTCCCATCCCCCACTGTGCTCAGCGCCTCCTCCCAGCATCACCCATCACCCTGTCTGGAAGGCCCCACCTGGGATGCTCGTAGCGCATGTGTCTTCTTGTGGACGTCTGCACTTGATTCTTGGTGCAAAGCGTTTTCTCTAACTGATTAAAAAACAATGTCTTACCAAACACATTCCTGCCTTTCATTCGAGATTTGAGCTCACCACACAATGTGTTCATTCTGTTTGTAAGACAGAGCTCTGTGAATACTGTTAGGTCTGACTTAGCGGATATCTTAAAGCTCTATTAGTGGGGGGCTCTTCCTAGAATTTTCTTTTTAAATGCTGGCAGAGTAAGCAGGTCTTTTAAAAGTGTTTCCACTGTCCAAGCCAAGCGGAGCCTGTACTACAGCCAGACTTTCTGCCCACCTCCGACCCTGCTTCAGAGGAGGGGGCTACCAGCGTCACTGAGGTCCCGGTGAATGGAGCCCCCACCCTGCTGCCTCCCCTCTGCCCCAGCCCACCACCACGATGGGCAAGTTCTGATCTTCCTGTGACAGGAAGCCCATTCTGCAGGAGGCTCCTTTCCGAGGCTATGGGGTGCTCTCTGTGGCTGGGACATCGTGGCCTGCAGGTCAGCGCTGGAGAGCGAGGACCAGCCCTTCCCCGTGGCACCACCCGAGCCCGCACAGCAACCCCTGTCCTGGTGATGGGAGGTGTAGATGTTACCATTCAGGGAACTGGAAAGGGATTCCCGATCTCCATGTAGACCGGGTGGTGTTTTGAATGTTTTAACCTTATAGCTGTGCACCTGCTAATCTAGAGTTGTAGTTGGCATTTCAATCAATTGCAAAACTGGCCCAGCAGGACGGAGCTACTGACTGGGAGCCCAGCCGACGCTGCCCTAGGCCTTCCAGGAAAGGAGCTGGGATCTGGAGGCTTCTCAGGGGGTGTGTCAGCCTGGGAACAAAGCTGTGAGGGGACGATCTCTGTGAGATTCAGACAGTGGTTGCATTGGCCCCGCGGTGACCAGCCCTGCCCACTGTGAGAGTGGGAACGTGTTTGTAAATGTAAACCGCAGCTCACCATTGTAGAGGCCTGTCTGTGTGCTGCTCCTGTTGACTTACGATTCTCCACAAATAAATATTTTCATGGCAATCGTCGTGAAGTGTGAGGAATTCTTTCTCCACAGGATTCCCTTTTGTTAATCATCTGTGCAGTGCCTACACTGCATTAACCAAGCCGTGGTCACTGCTCTCCCTTCAACATCTCCCTCGTTAAAAAAATAAAAAATAATTAAAAAAATATAATAAAAGGTAATATGGTAATTAGACTGGACATCATTCCAGATGTCCTTCCTGACGAAGCCGGGGCCAGAGGGAAGCCAGCCTGGGTTCCAAGTGCTTTCGGGCGGCCTGAGGGAAGTCAGCCTGGGTCCCAGGTGCTGGAGGGAAGCTAGTGCCGGCAGCAGGGGAAGGAAGGCCTACTCATACAGGAATTTTCATGCATTGGGCCTCTAGTATACATTATATACATATATTTTATATATATATACACATACATATATTTTTTTATTGATTTCAGAGAGGGAGAGAGAGAGAGAGAGAAACATCAATGATGAGACTCATCGATTGGCTGCCTCCTACACGCCCCCCCACCCCCCCCCACCCCCACTGGGGATGCAGCCTGCAACCTGGGCATGTGTCCTGACCGAGAATCAAACTGACCTCCTGGTTCATAGGTCGATGCTCAACCATTGAACCATGCTGGCCGGGCAAATATCTCCCTCTTAACGAAAGGGCCTGCCCTGCCCTGCCCTGCCCTGCTCACCTTGGCCACTGACTCAAACTTTAAATTTTAAGAGCCTTTATTAAGCTGGCCAGCTGACTATAGCCGCGTCCCTCCCGTAGGAGCATCACAGCTTGCAGTGCCGACCGAGAGTACAGCAAAGCTTTTTATCTGCAATACTACAAAGTATTTCCAAAAAAAAGAAAAAACAAACTGCAAAGCAGTTCATTAGCCGTTTCTGATACTGGCAGGGTAAAAGTTCATAGAAAGTTTACAAGTACAAACGGGAGGAAAGCAAGGTCACACCTGGCTGGGTTTAATCATAACACATTGCTTTTCTAGTGAGATAATTAGCAATTTTTCTCTCCTATGGTCTCTGCCCCTCAGCCCACTCAGTAATTCTTCTCTGCCAGGACCCTGCCCCTAGCACACTATACACCCTCCTACATTTTGTAGATAAATCCTCAGGTCGTCATCCTCCAGTAACAGGCTTTGTGAGAAAGGCAAGGAGAGGACGGGAGGCCACGGGATCTGCTTTGTGTCTGAAGCACCTGACTCCGCCTCTCAAACCCACCCTGACCGCCCTGTGCTGCTTAGCTGTCCCTGTCTGGACAGCTGGAGAATTAGGGCCTGTGATGCTCAAGGGCGGGGCGTGTCCCTTTGTCGCTGTCTTCTTGGTGCTGGGGAAATAGATGGCACTGACCAGTGACTTGAGTGCTTAGTAAAAGGGGTGGGGTGGTCAGCACTCCAGGGGGACATGGGAGGAAGGGGGGCGCCATTACCACCTTAGCCTGGTACTGGCAGGCCAAGTACCAGGACCCAAAAAGCATCCTGTAGAAGAGAGGTCACTGCGAGGAGACCCCGAGGTGGTCCCTGCAGCAAGTGCTGGGGAACGAATGGCGAGGGCGAACCCACAGGTCAGCACCCAGAGCCCAGGGTGGGCAGAGGAGAGGCGGCCTGTGTAAATGTGTATGTTTCCCGCCCACGTCCCGCATGGTTCAGGGTTCAGGATCGGGAAGAGGGACCGCACACAAATGAAAGAGACAAGACAAGAAATAATTTGGTTCCGGAGCTGAGACGGTGTGAGGAGGGTCTGCGGGCGGCAGGGGAGCTGCGGGAACGACGCCGGGGTTCAGGGCAGGGCCAGGCCAATGGCGTCTCAGGCAGGCCCGAGAGCCGCCGCCACTGACGGCAGCGACTTTCAGCACCGGGAGCGCGTCGCCATGCACTACCAGATGAGTGTGACCCGCAAGTATGAGATCAAGAAGCTGATCTACGTGCATCTGGTCCTATGGCTGCTGCTGGTTGCCAAGATGAGTGTGGGACACCTGAGGCTGTTGTCACATGATCAGGTGGCTGTGGACGAAAAGGGGCCACATGCTGACCTGACAAGCTCAGGAGAGGCCTGCATGGCAGTTTTGCAGACTTGGAGACCCAAAGTAACCACAAAGGATGGTCTGAAATTAAACCTTAACTAAAAGCAGTTACGGTGGGCAGTTACGTCCTAAGCCGATATCTTCACTGATAAGGTCAACCTTTACCGTAACTGAGCCCATCTGTCTTTTTGCATCTATGATAACATATCCTTGGGATGTCTGGGTAACTTGTGACTTCCCGTTTTATGGAGCCCCTGGGGCACAGCCAGGTGTGCTGGGCCCAGGACAGATACCACAGATTCCTTGTTAATTGTTCCTGCACCCACCTAAGTATGTGTCCATCATTTTACTTTTTATCCTATCACAGAGGTTTCCCTGCTTCGCTTAATCCCACCTCCTTAAATCTGTCACCAATGAATTTCATGTATAAATACGGATGTAACCCTGCCATTCTCCGGAGCACTATCTCAATTCCTTGAGGTTCTGCTTCCCGGCATATGTCGACAGTTTGGCTCAAATAAACTCACAAAAATTCTTTACAGGTTTCAGTGGTGTTTTTTTTACGTTAACATGGCCATGCCCTATCAGTGGGAGTACTCATATTTGCTGAGTATTGTGCCCTCCCTCTTGGGTCTCCTCTCCTTCCTCCGCAACAACATGAGCTACCTGGTGCTCTCCATGATCAGCATGGGGCTCTTTTCCATCGCCCCCCTCATTTACGGCAGCATGGAGAAGTTCCCTGCCGCATAGCAGCTCTATCGCCACGCAAGGCCTACCGCTTCCTCTTTGGGTTTTCTGCCGTCTCCGTCATGTACCTGGTGTTGGTGCTGGCAGTTCAAGTGCATGCCTGGCAGTTACACTACAGCAAGAAGCTCCTAGACTCTCGGTTCTCTAGCACACAGGAGAAGAAGCGGAAATGAAGGCTGCCGGATGGACTGATCCCTGGGGTGAAGCCCAGCCCTCCCTTGGAGAAGAGGGAGAGGGTAGAAGAGCTGTTCTAAAATCTTCGTTGTCATTTTGGCAGCTGTGGTGTTGGCAACTGGTGCAAACTAGGCTCAAATTCTGGAAAGCTGCTACTGTTGTCATTAGCTGAGGTGGCAAAATGATATTTAACTTATTCCTGGTTGGCTGGAACTGGGTGAAGAACAGCAGTAAAACAAACTTCGGCTGGTTTAAGTTGAAGCCCTTCAGGATTTTTCTGTTTTCAGACTGACCCTCATCCTTGCCTCTTAGTCATTCTCTCCATTTCCATCCATTACCCCTTAGCCACTGAAACTGGAGATGCGGAATCAACCAAATTCTACTTCCATTTATGGGTGGTTGGAAGGAAACATTAGGAGGCTGCTTTCCCTGCAGACTGTGGTCTCTACTCTGAAGCATTTAATTACAAAGAACCTCAATAAAGTTATAACTGCCCTGTCAAGAAAAAAGATTATTTGGAAATATTGGGGGGCCAGGCAGGCAAGTCCAACTCAAGGGGAAGGACTTCCACTGGTGCTCAAGCCTCACCAACCTTTTATTGGTTAGGGATACACCCATAGCCCTTAGGCAGACAATTCCCAGTAACAGGCAGACTAGCCCATCAGCAAGGATTTACATAATAATAAATGGGGAAGTTGCTGCAGCTACCATTGTCTGGACTAACAGTGGATGCACAGCCCTGACCCTTGCCAGAGCTTCAAGGTCCTTGTCCACACCTCTCTGCTAGTGAAGACAATGGGCAGCTTCCCACAATGGCCTGCTGGGCAGATGGAAGAGCGCAAGCCCAGCATTTGTTCCCCAAATCCTCTGCCAAAGGGGTCCCCAGACTGGCTCTGGTTGACTGTCTTGTGCTAAGTTTTTAGTGAGGTGAAATTCACAGGAAGGAAGTACACCTGAGTCTTCAATTGCACAGCCCAGGGCATTTTTACCTCCCAGCCTTGTATAACTGTCTCCCCTTTCCTGTCACAGAGGCCTCATCTCCCTGGGCACAACCCACAGCTGTTAAGCAATCACCCATTACTAACCAGGCAGAGCAGGGCATGACTGTCAGCTCTGCTTAGCACCCTCAATGCCGTCTCCCCTGCCCTTCCCTGAAAGTCCCCAGGTGGGAACTGTGTTCCATCTTCTGTTCAGTGCAAAGTTGCTTGACTCTAAGAGAGTGTTAGGAACATTTTATTCTTCTAGTTCATGGAGGGTCGGGACGCACACAGCTCACTATGCAGAGATTTCTCACTGCCGCTCTCCAGGCTCCGCATGCTCACCGCCCCGCCCTTCCACGCTCCTCATGACCTCAGGACGCAGACAGCCTGACCATGGCACAAAACGCCACACGCCCCAGGGGAGCAGAGTGGGGTTCAGGAATGTCAGACCGACATTAATGCTCAGGAAGACATATTCTACCTTGGCTCTGAGCCACACAGATAGAAATTTCACCCAACAGTCATTACACCTATGATGTCAGGGGCACTCTTTTTAATCTGTTTCACACAAACACAGGGCAAACCAACCAGGCACTGACCGCACTGACGGGCAGGACCCTGTTGAAACAGGCCCTTCCAGAGGCTCAGGCTTTGAGCAGGTGCCCGCAGCCCAGGGGATGAGCAGCACGGCCTCCCAGGCCGCCGGTTCTGAGCAGCTGTGCAGCTGGTCTCGGCAACACTTTGGTCCCTGCCGTGTCATTGCTGCTACGGAAACAGTGTGACTGAGCACACCTAGAACTCATGGTCTAGAATCGGGTTTACTCGAATCCTTTTACTAACGGGGGCAACCGAGGCCTGGAGATAGGACGCAGAGTCCAGAGCTGTAGTTGGAGCAGATTCCTGGGGCGCAGGGTTCACCACGAACTTGCTGGGACCTGGGGCAACCCCACGGGGCTCTCCTCCTCAGGTGGAGGGTCTCAGGCACAGCGCTTGGCCGTGAAAGACCTTTGTAAACACGTCTATATCGTGGTTATAGTTTCAGATGAAGAACTGAAAGGGCGAGGACTACGCCCTCCATCTTGCCCCAGGGTAAGGGCTACGCCCTCCATCTTACCCTGGATCCAACATTTTTGGGCAGCCATGTGCTCGGCAAGGAGCTTCTTCCTGGAAGCCCAAGCCTCTGCTAGCCACACCCAGGACTTCTGTAAACTAACCAATGACAATCAAGGGAAGTGCGCGCCATAGATATGACCACATCCTGTGTAACAAGACACCAACTTGCGCCTGGCCAATCGGCAGGGCCCACAGTCCTTTCTCCTCCCCTTACTCCAACCCCCTATAAAACCCCTCTCCACACACAGTTCTTTCTCTCTGCCACTTGGCTTGCAGTTGCGTCGGTGAGTGTGGACGGGGAGCCGAGCTAGCTCGAATAAAGACGCTTTGCTTTTGCATCAGACTCGGCTGGCTCCCTGGTGGTCTATTGGGGATCTTGAAATCTGGGCATAACAGAACAAAACCCACAGCAAAGGAGGAAATTGCAAAAACTTAAAAATGTATTTATTTAGAGATCACTTCAGCCCTCTTGGAAAGCAATTTAGTTAAGATCATTGGTTGGGAGGAAAATCACGCTGTTAAAGTCAGAGGCAGACACACCAGATTGGTGCAGAGCAGCCCCTCCAGCGAAAGTGGCACAGCATAGAGACGGCGTTCATTTCTGACCCCGGCACGCGAACACGTGACAGAGAACCACATGGTGAAGGTTCAGTTCAAAATCCAGAACTAGAAATAGGCCAGCTCGTCCTGCTTGGTCTTGTTGGTCTGATAATTGCTCAAGGCCAAGGCCTTGTTTTCATGAGGGAGACTTTCAAACACTCGAAGGTGCACGAAGTCATCATCTGCAACTTGAACCTGCAAAGAGAGATTCCAGTGAGGGGGGCAGGTGCTGCCTCTGACCCCAAGACCCTGTGCCTGGGGGACTGTGTGAAAAAGGCCCTGAGAGCCTGGAGACCGAGTTCCTTCAGGGCATCAGCAACTAGGGTGGTGACAGTCCCATCTTCCTCTTTTGGGCGTAGCAGATGCCCAGCACCCCAGCCAGCACCCCTGGCTCCCTACATCCGATCCTCAGAGCCCTTAGTTTCCAGAAAAGCTCAGTCCTCTCCTCCATGGAGGCCTGCAGGAGTGCATGCACACTTATTTTATTTTATTATTTTAAAAACATTTATATTGATTTTTTAGAGAGAGAGACGGAGAGATACATTGACTGATTGCCTCCTGTATGGTCCCCAACTGAGGCCAGGGATCCAACCTGCAACCCAGGTACCTGCCCTTGACCGGGAATCAATCCCGAGGCCCTTTGGTGTGCAGGCTGATGCTCTATCCATTGAGCCACACCAGCCAGGGCTACAGGAACCCCTTTAAGCACCCCTGTCCTGACCCCTGTAAATCCCCCACCTCCCCACGTCTGCATGAGCACCCCTGTAGCAGACACTCCACCTTGATGAAGTAGTTAGTCCCCGCGACCACCTGGCTCTTGTACTCGGTGGCCTTGAAAGTGGGGTACTTCTTGTTTTCCTTCTCCTCCAGCTGGGACTTCACCTAGGGGGCAGGAGAGAGGGGAACTCAGTGTCTTCCTTCCTGCAAGAGTGACTGACACAGGAGCTGCGGCCTCATGTCAAATGTTACAAACTGACCTCTAAGGCCCACCCTTTACAGATTATTCCTCGCAATGCAGGACCAAGCCTGTCAAACCCGTGGCCAGCACGAGGCATGTGCCTGCCTGCACCTTCAGGGAGGGGCCCTAACCAGGGATAAGAATGGAGGGAGAATGGAGTCAGCAGCTAAGGACAGGAGGGAGGGTCAGGAAGGGAGAAGGCAGGCCCCTCCTGCCGCTCCTCTGCCCTCAGCATGCGGCCGGCAGGGTTCTCACTGCAGGCCTACCTGTGTCTCAGTGCTTACCTGTCCTGCAAGGTGCCATGTTTGGTCCGCAGGGATCTGACCCTGCAGACGGTGGACAAGCCTACGGGGATGAGTGACACACACAAACTTACACAGGAGTCTGGGAAGGAATCACCTCCCCCTTGGCCTGTTTCAGGACTGGAGGCAGGAAAGCAGGAATGGTGAGAAGACCCAAATGCAGGCGATGGGACTGGGCATGTGGCAGCCTCCTGGCACTGCCCGTGGTGACAGATCACTGATAGTACTGTGGACCGGGAGAAAGACGGGCTGTACTAGAGCCAAGGGGAGCAGGACAGGCCTGGGGATGGGGAGGAAGTTGCCAGTTACCACCCTCAAGGGGCCAGGAGACTGCAGAGGGCCAGGGAAGGCCAAGGTCGGGACTGGTGGGCACTACTTGAGGAGGCTGAGCCAGAATTTGGGACTTTGACATCTTCTGGCCAGGGCTCCCTCTCTGACCTGTGTTCTCTACACCTGCAGCCCAGAGAGCTGGGGGAGGAGTCAGTACCTGAGGCAGCGAGAGGATGTCCCTGCTCTGTCCTCTAGGAGCCACAGGCAAAGCCCCGCCCTCAGAACTGCCTCCCAGCGGCCATGGTGACCGCCCTCTTACATGTCACTTTCAAGTGACCAGCACCACATCAGGGAGCCCCGAGACAGCAACTCCTCTCTGCTGAGCTGGTGGGCATTCACAGTTCATGAAGCAAGTGAGGATTCCTTTGGCCTGGGAACCGGGAACCTCAAGAGAGGCTGGGCTCCGGAGCCGTGTGGGAGAGGAACCTCGCCCAACGATTGAAATTTCGATTGAGAGCCAAATTTTTTAAACTTAAACTATATAGGTAGGTATATTGTTATTAACTTAATTAGGGTACTCCTAAGGCTTAGGACAGCCGTGGGCAAACTACCACCCGCGGGCCGGATCCGGCCCTTTTGAAATGAATAAAACTAAAAAAAAAAAGAGACCGTACCCTTTTATGTAATGATGTTTACTTTGAATTTATATTAGTTCACACAAACACTCTATCCATGCTTTTGTTCCGGCCCTCCGGTCCAGTTTAAGAACCCATTGTGGCCCTCGAGTCAAAAAGTTTGCCCACCCCTGGCTTAGGAAGAGCCACACTCAAAGGGGCCAAAGAGCCGCATGTGGCTCGCGAGCCGCAGTTTGGCGACCACGGGTCTAAACCATCTGAGCACAGGGGTGGAGTGGGGGTGGGGTTCTATCGGGTTTGGGAAGCAGCAGGTTTGTTGGACTTTGTGTCTTCTCAGAACCTGAGCCTTCCTGTGGCCCCACCATCCCACCTTCCCCAGAACCTTCGGTGAAGGCACCCCTGTGACGCCCACTTTACAGACGAGGAAACTGAGGCACAGGAGTCAAGCCCTGCCCAGGGTCTGAACCAGGCTCTGCCTCTGCATCCCAGCCTGGTGTCTGTTTTTGTTTTACTTGCACAAGGAGCACTGGAATAAGGCAGGACAGAAGTTAGGACCCCTGCAGACCCTTCCCCAGCTTCACTGACCGGAACCGCCCCAGGACAAGCACACCAGGCCCTTCCCTCTAGAAGCCGAGGCCCAGGGTCCCTGTCCCAGCGTCCATACCCTCCGCGTCCCGGCGGGCGCTGCCCCTCTGCGGACAGGGCGGGACCCGACCCGGGCTCGGGAGGACCCGGCCGCCTACCTTGTCGGCGATGGCCTGGATCTCAGCTGTGGCGGCCTTGGTTTTGGAGGTCCCACCAAGCCTCGGCACGGGATCGCTCATGGTGGAGCAGCGGGCACGGAGCAGCAGGCACAGAAGGGAAGAGCAGCGGGCACAGAGCAATGGCCTGCCAGTGAGATTAGCAGCGAAGGCAGAGCGAGGGTTTTAACTGCGAACATGGCCCTCCCTCTGTCGTAGGTCCTGGGCTCAGGTGACACGGGGCGGAACCACACGGGGGCGAGGAGGGCGGTCCAGTGGGAGGGGCGGGGCGCCAACGCCGGTTAGGGGTGGGGTGGGGTGGTGTAGGGTGGGGGCAAAAAGTGGGGTAGGCGGGAGGAGGTGGGCGAGGGACCGCGTCTTGCGCAACCTGGTCCTCGGGGAGGGCGCCGCCTGGGGGCCACTGGCGTGAGCTGCAGTGCGTGTGCCCTGTTTGGTGTTGGTCTTATTGGCCTCGGAGACACGCGGGGGAGGTATCTGGCTCTGAGCGCCTCCAAAATGTGCCACTTTCGCTTGTTGATTATGTTGAGCAGAGGGCGATCAAGACCCAGCCATGGGGTGGGGAGAACTTCCACCTCTCCCTCCATGGCATTCAGGGAAGGCCCTGGCCGGGGTGGTCAGTCCTTTGCAGCTTTCTCCTGTGCACCAAAGGGTCGTGGGTTCAACTGCGGGTTCCATATCCCCCTGGGCCCTAAACTGGAGACAACTGATCAATGTTTCTCTCTCACGTTGATGTTTCTCTCTTGCTCTCCCTCTCCCCTCCTCTCTCTAAAATAAAGGGCGGAACAAAAATAAAATGATTATATTAAATCATTTAGGTGGGCAGCCTGGTCCAGAAAGAGAGCAAAGATCAGAGAGAACTTTTTTAAAATCTGAGACTCAGCTGCATGGCAGGGCAGACAGCTGGTTACCAAACATCTGCTCTTCCCTCTTCCTGTGATTTGTCCTCCTCCCTGTGAAGTTGCAAACCCACACCCCGGGCCTGAGCTCTGGAAGCTACAACCTCTGCTGCCACACCCCCTGCAGGGCAGGTTCCAGGTGGGAGAGACCCAGAGATGAGTGGGAGCTGGACCTGAGAGTCCCCAAGAGCAGTGGGTAGAGACGTCTGTGGCCACTGGGCTCCAGAAGTAGCTGGGGACAGAGACTGCCAGGGCACCTTGGAGTCCAGGACCAGGCCTGCCTGGCCTCACTCCCCAGTGCATTGGACTGCTTTGCACTTCTCATCTGCAAGACCTGGTCCAGCACCCACCTTGCACCAGCCACTCTGGATGTCACCAGTGTGTGATCCAGGGACAAAGAGAAGGGCTGACGTGTGTGAGCAGAGGAGGCACAAAGGAGTCCAGTGATGAGATGCCTCCCAGGGCCTCAGGTTGGGGTGGGAATGGCATTCCAGCTGCACCCCTCCCCCACTCCAGGGCTGCACCTCAGAGGATGCTGGGCCTCTCCCACCACGGGGTGCTGACTGCAGGAGCAGGCCCAGCCTTGCCTTCTGTAGGGCTCCGTGCAGAACCCCAAGGGAGTGGCCCATGAGCAGGGAAGTGGGAGAGGCCAGCTTTTCCAGTACCTGCCAGGGAAGAGCCTGGTTTGTAATTCAAGGTAGGGTGGGAGGCCAGGTGTGGAGGGGAAGGAGAGACCCCTACAATTCAGTCATAATTGAATGAATGAACGAAACGGGGGCTACATAGCAGACCTGATAGCCTCTGGGCCCTGCTGGGTGAGCCTGAAAGTAACCACCAATGTGATTCCTTCATAAATTCTTAGCTGGGCAGGTCATGCAGGTAATCACATCCTGGGCCTATAGCTTCCTTAGTGAAAGGCCAATCTTTCCCATAAGCACCCCTTCTCATTGTTCTTATGCATCTAGGATAAGATACCTTTGATAAATCCAGGTGGATTTCTTTTCCAAACCCCTTGGAGGCATAACCACATTGGCACCAGTTATGCTGCTGCCCACATACCATCTCTACTTACTGTAAATGTTAACTATCCTGTAGTCAGTAATGTGAAGGAAGTGGGTGTTTCTCCATTTTGCTTCCTGGCAGTTGACATCTCACATGTGTTGTCACAGATCCTAGCTGGGGAGGTAAGTGTGGCCTGTGTGTCTCCACCTGGAGAGGTTTCTGGAGGCCTCCTCCCCGTGTCTCCTGGACTCCCTCTGTATGACCTTTTCCTGTGCTGATTTGCTTTGTGTCCCTTTGCCATAATACATCATAGCCCTCCATCCTCGTAGCCTCGTCGATCCACAGGCTTGGGGGTCCCTGAAACGTGAAAAAATCTGCTGAGTCCATTCTGCACGAACACAAACACTACATTGTCAAACCTAAGAAAATAAACAATTATTCTGCACTATAATCCAACATCCAGTCCATATGCAAGCTTTCCCAATTGACCCCCAAATGACATAGAGCTTTTTCTTTGAACCGGGATCCAGTCAAGATTTGTATATGCAAATATGTAAAGGAGTACATCCCCTCCTTTATATAGGCGTTCATTCCTTCCTTCATCCATGACTTTAACTCTGTGATGATATCAGGACGGTTGTATTGTGAACTGTCCCAGACAAGGGTCATGATTGTTTCTTGTGCACCCTGCTCAGCCTTCCTGTGTCCTGACAGCTGGGGTGCAGCCCTGAAGGCTGGATGAGGGTCAGGTTTGACTGCCCACAGGTGCGGCTGCTGCGTGAGAGGGCCCCCCGCCCATAGTGGCCGTCCCTTGAGGTGGGGACTGATAGCTTGGACCACCTTTCTTTTGCCCTTGTGCCATTTTCTGATGACTTTCGCCCTGAATCAAAGATTCACTGGGGGCTGCACAGAGTGTTCTCCAATTCCTCCATTCCTTCTATCTGTGCTCGCTGGCTTTCTTTGGTAAAGAACCTCTGTCATCAACCTGGTTAAACTACCGCCCCCCCCTAAAAGGCGGGCACAGGTTTAGTGACCTTTTAATTACAACTGTCTAGAGCTGTCATTGCGGTGTGCGACCACTACGGGGCGATGGCGTGCTTCCAGGGAGAGGTCCTCCCAGGCGCCGGTGGTCAGAGAGCGTGCCTGGGCCAGGCCGGCGCGGTCGTGTGACGTCACACCGCGCGACCCGGCCAAGCGCAGCGACGCTGTCCCTGGTACCTGGGCTCTCAGTGGCGATCGCCACGGTTCCGCGGGTGCAGCTCCCCCCTGAGATCCAGCTGGCACAGCGCCTGGCGGGGAACGAGCAGGTGACCCGGGACCGGGCGGTGAGGAAGCTCCGGAAATACATCGTGGCCAGGACTCAGCGGGCTGCAGGTTGGCGCGTGGCCTGCGGGGCCGCCTCGGGGACTGGGCCTGCCGGGTGGAGGCGCGGCGGGGCCTGGCGGGAGGGTGGGTGGGGGGACGGTCCCGGCTGGGTGGCCTCCGAACCACGTGGTCCGGCGCACCTACGGCGGTATTTCCACTGGCCCTCCCCGCGGCATTGTCACTTGTCAGTAATGCGCCTTGTGTAATTGTTGGGTTGTCATTTAAGTTTCACTGTAGCGTAGGCTCCTCGAGTGCAGAGAACATGCTTGTTAACTGGTCCGTGTAACAGGTTCTCAAAGTGTGGCACCCCGGGGGCAACGGCAGCATCACGGGGACGTTTGTTGGAAAGGCAGTTTCTTGGTCTCATCCCAGCCTTGATGGATCAGAAACTGGCCGTAGGGTCCGAGATCCGTGTGTTAGGAAGCCCCCAAGTGATTCTAACACTGGCGCTCAGGTCTGAGAACCACTGCTCGCTGAACACAGTGCCAGACAGAGGAACTCGGTCAATATTTTGAGTGATTTTATGTGTCTTCGTCCTGTACTAGCCCGATGACTTAACCTTTCCTTTTGAAATTTGAAGTGTAATGCAGAAAAGTGCACAAACCCCAAGTGTGCCGCTGGATGAATTATCACCCTAAGATAGCCAGCCACCATCCAACTCAGGAGATAGTGACTCACTCAGTTTTGAATCTCCAAAAATGTACAGTGCCTGATGCTTGGAGATTCTCAGTTTTTATTGAAAGGATGAAATGGCAGTTGCCTGGGGGAGTCCCTGCAGGCCCAGGTCCAGTGGGTTCCAAGTTAGGAGGATGTCTGAGAGGAGAGGGAAGGTCCCTTGGTCCCTGGTACTAAAAGGCTGGGGCCCACTTAGTCTGAGTGTTGCTGTTTTGATGCAGGTGGTTTCACTCATGACGAGCTGCTGAAGGTGTGGAAAGGACTGTTTTATTGCATGTGGATGCAGGACAAGCCACTCCTCCAGGTGAGCGTACGGGAAGGCAGAAGGAGCTGGAGCAGCAGTGTCAGTGGGAGGCCAGATGGGCGTGTGGTTGACTCTGGGGGAAGTTTACAGCTTTTATATTTTTTTGGGGGGGGGGCAGCTTTATTTATTTACTTATTTATTTGCTAGAGGCCTGGTGTATGAATTTGTGCATGGAGTGGGGGTCCATCTGCGTGGCGGGCGATCAGGCTGTCTCACCCAGTCTGGATCAGGCCAGCTGACAGGGGGAGGGACTGCGGGCGGTTGGCTGGCTGTTTGAAGTTGGCTGTGGCAGCACATTGACTACCCTCCCCATCCCCCCCCCCCCCCCCGTGATCAGTATTCGTTATAGCTACCGGCCAGTCATCTGTTCATAATAGTCACTTAGGCTTCTATATATATAGATTTATTAATAGCAGGAAGGTGAGGGTCTTTGTTTAGAGAGGGTCTTATATTTGTTGAGTTGAGCACCATAGCCCCACAGGTGCTCATCAGTGCAAGTCAGCGCCCGGATGAAGCCTGGGTTGTCTGTCTGGAGTTTGTGAGAGATCACAAACAGCCTTAAATAATGGAAACCAAGGGAGAGGGTCTAAGTCCTCTGAGACACAAATTTCTACTGCAGCCTTTTTAACTCGTCTTTCCTTAAAAAGAAAACTATTTTTTAGAGCAGTTTTAATTTACAGAAAAACTGAGAGGAAGGTACAGAAGTTTCCCTTATCTCCTGCTCCCCCCTCACATGCACAGCTGCCTTTGTTATCAGCATCGCCCACCAGATGGTACATTTGTTATAATCGATGAACTAACACTTGACACATCATCATTATCCTCAGTCCATAATTCACCTGAGGGTTCACCCCTGGTGTATGGTCTGTGGTTTGGACAAATGTATAATGACATGTATTCATCACAATGGTGTCTTACAGAGTAATTTCATTGCACTAAAATGCTAGCCTTTGTAAAACAGTGTTTATTAGAATATGAACTGCTTACTCTTCTCCAAGATCCCCTGGGTGGGGGGGCAGTACTGAAAGTGCAGAATCCTGCACTGTATTCCATGCCTCTAAACTAGAATCTCAGGGAAGGCTCTGGAATTACCCATTTAGCAAGTGCACGGAGTGCTGCTTGGCCAGTGACACGGGCAGGCAGTGAGTAAGACCCCCAACAGGGGTCTGGTTGGCTCCCTCTTTTTATTATTGTTTTTAAAATATTTTTATTGATTTCAGAAACATTAATGATCAGACAGAATCATTGATCAGCTGCCTCCTGCACGCCCCCTACTGGGGGGTCAAGCCCCCAACCCAGGATGTGCCCTTTATCAGAATCGAACCTGGGACCCTTCAGTCCGCAGGCAAATGCTCTATCCACTAAGCCAAACAAGCTAGGGCTGGTTGGCTCCCTCTTTGTGCTGGTCAGATGGCTGCGTGTCCTGCGGCTCCCTGCTCTGGCCTGCCTTCTCTTATTCTCTCCTTCAATGGCCATCCTCTGTTGCTCAGGGCTCAGCTGGATCATGAGGGCAGTGACTGCCCTGTTGCAAGGTTCTGCTGGCCCCAGCTGTAGAGTGAAGCCCTTCGCAGCAGGGATGTAGCTTGCAGACCTCACGCACACTGGGCTGAAGCAGCCAGTGAAGCCTGTCTCATGATGGGTGGACAGCTGAGTGTGTTGCTTGTTGTGAGGCCGCATTTCTTCAGGGGATGAAGTTTTTTTTACTGTTTCCTGCACAGGTGGAACTAGGAAGGACCATCTCCCAGCTCGTCCATGCTTTTCAAACCACAGAGGCATGTGAGTATCCTTACCCCTTGGGAAGGCCAGAACCACTGAGTCAGTAGCTCCCACACAGAAGCCTGGGTTCTAAGATCTAGAGCAAGAGAGAAGTCCCCATTGTAGCTGGTGTCTGCTGGTGCTTATGTGTGAGACACTTCAACTCGTATTAACTCATTTACCTAAAATACACTCAGCTCAAAAGTCTAAGGGGCTAACACCCTGCATTTTATTTATTTATTTATTTATTTATTTATTTATTTAAAATATATTTTTATTGATTTCAGAGAGGAAGGGAGAGGGAAAGAGAGAAACATCAATGATGAGAGAGAATCACTGATCAGCTGCCTCCTGCACACCCCTTACTGGCGATCGAGCCCCAAACCCGGGCAGCTGCCCTTGACTGGAATCAAACCCTAACCCTTCAGTCCACAGGCCGACGCTCAATCCACTGAGCCAAACCCTCTAAGGCAATATCCTACATTTTAAAGTTAAAGTGGCAAGCTGGTGTGGTGTTACCAAGCTGCTGCACTGACTCTCATCTGATCGTTGTGAAGTTCCTCAGTGAGCTATTTCTCTTCTGACCACCATCAGCAGTTCTCGACACTGCCGCTAGCCTATGGGGTCACTTGGGAGTCTTTTTTTTTTTTAATAATACATTTGTGTATGGGTTTTTTATTAAATATATCTTTATTGATTTTAGAGAGGAAGGGAGAGGGAGAGAGCGATAGAACATCCACTATGAGAGAGAATCAGCGGTTAGCTGCCTTATGCACACCCCACGCTGGGGATCGAGCCTGCAACCCATGCATGTGCCCTTGACCGGAATCGAACCTGGGACAGTTTGTGGTCCGTACCTGATGCTCTATCCACTGAGCAGCCATGGGCAAACTACGGCCCCCAGGCCGGATCCGGCCCGTTTGAAATGAATAAAACTAAAAAAAAAAAAAAGACCGTACCCTTTTATGTAATGATGTTTACTTTGAATTTATATTAGTTCACACAAACACTCCATCCATGCTTTTGTTCCGGCCCTCTGGTCCAGTTTAAGAACCCATTGTGGCTCTCGAGTCAAAAAGTTTGCCCACCCCTGGGCTAGAGCGTCTTTAGAGGCTTTTTTTCCCCTTTATTTTGTCTTTTTATTTTACTTTATTTTATTTATTGCTTAAAGTATTACAAAGAGTATTACATATGTCTCCCCCCCACCTTGATATTCCCCCAGCCTCCCCTACACCCAGTGGCTTGTGTCCATTGGTTATGCTTATATGCATGCATACAAGTCCTTCAGTTGATCTCTTACCCCCCACCACTCCTGCCCCCAAACCCTCCCCTGCCTTCCCGCTATAGTTTGACAGTCTGTTCGATGCTGCTCTGCCTCTGTATCTATTTTTGTTCATCAGTTTATAATGGTCTTTATTATCCATAAATGAGTGAGATCATGTGGTGTTTTTCTTTCATTTACTGGCTTATTTCACTTAGCATAATGTTCTCCAGTTCCATCCATGCTGTTTCAAATGTAAGAATTCCTTCTTTTTTTTACAGCAGCATAGTATTCCATAGTGTAGATGTACCACAGTTTTCTAATCCATTCATCTGCTGATGGGCACTTAGGCTGTTTCCAGATCTTTGCTGTGGTGAATTGTGCTGCTATGAACATAGCGATTCGTATATCCTTTCGGATTGGTGTTTCTGTTTTCTTGGGATATATTCCTAGAAGTGGGATCACTGGGTCAAATGGGAGTTCCATTTTAAACTTTTTGAGGAAACTCCATACTGTCTTCCATAGTGGCTGCACCAGTCTGCATTCCCACCAGCAGTGCACGAGTGTCTTTAGAGTCTTGATGTCCAGACCCTGCTGTCCTAAGTGGAGCTCTGAGGGGGGGCCTAGGCACCAGCATTTGCCTCCCTCTGCTGCCCTAAGGGTGGCCAGGGCCGGGGAGCGTCACTGGCATAGGCACTACGACCATTGCTAGTGGTTTAGTTCAAACTTAAATAGGCAAAGGATCAAAATTTGCTGGAGGGGGGGCTGCGGCGTGCACAGAAATCACAGAAACTCCTTTCTCAACTTGGCAGAGTCTAACTGCATTGGAGTCATATTTATCTTCTGTACTTTTACCTTCTAAGAACCTGCAGAAGATTCTGCTCAGCAAAAGGCAAAGTATAGAGTGTTCACCTAGTGACACTGGAATGAGTCAGTGAACGCAGGCCCGTCCATTGCTGAACCATCTGATCAGCTCTTTGCTGTTGGGGAAGCCTGTAACGGGAGATAAGAGATGCCCCTTTGTGTCCTGATGTCAGGGTGTGGGCAGGGCTGGTTTCTCCCGAGGCCTCTTTCTTCAGCATGAAGATGCTGTCTTCTCCCTGTGTCCTCACGTGATTGCCCCTCCCTGTCTGTGTCCTGATCCAATCTTATAAGAACAGCAGTCTGATTGGATGAAGTCCCACACAGTGACCTTATTGTATCTTAACTACCTCTTTAAAGACCATATTTATAATAATAATCTACACCAATAAGAGGCAAATATGCTAATTGACCATACCTTTGCTACAACTTAAGCCACGCCCACCAGCCAATCAGAGCAACTATATGCAAATTAACCCAACCAAGATGACAGCAGGCAGCCACAGAGCTGGAGCGAGCAGGAGGTTTGATTGCCCCAATGATGGAGGAAGCCAAGCTTCCCCCCCTGTTGCGGCCAGCTCTGAGCTCCACTCAAAGCAACAAAGTTTCAATTATAGAAGGTAAATAAATCCCAGAATTAAAAAAAAAGAAAGAAAAAAAGGAAAGGCTGGGAGCTTCCGTCGCAGGGCTTGGCCAGCCTAAAAACAGCCCTCAGGCCCTCACCCAGACTGGCCAGGCACCCCAGTGGTGACCCCCCACCTTCACGGTGGTGTGGCCAGCCTGAAAACAGCCATGAGCCCCTCACCCAGGCTAGCCAAACGTCCATGGGTTGATGGTCCCCACTTGGGGGGGGGGGGCTTAACCAGCCTGCAAACAGCCATCAAACCCTCACCCAGGCTGGCCAGGCACCCCAGTGGGGACCCCCATGCTGAAGGGGGTGTGACCAGCTGCAAACAGCCATCAGCCTCTCACCCAGGCTGGCTAGGCACCCCAATGGGTACCTCCACCCCGAAGAAGGTGTGACCAGCCTGCAAACACCGATTAGCCCCCCACTCAGGCTGGCCAGGCACCCCAGCGGGACCCCCACCCTGATCCGGGACACCCTTCAGGTCAAACCCCCCGGCCCCCACCAGGCCCCAGGCCTCTATCCTATATAATGAAAGGGTAGTATGCAAACTGACTCTAACAGCAGAATGAATGGGAATGACTGGTCACTATTACACACACTGACCACCAAGGGGCAGACGTTCAATGCAGGAGCTGCCACCTGGTGGTCAGTGCACTCCCACAGGGGGAGCTCTGCTCAGCCACAAGCCAGGCTGACGGCTGCCAGTACAGCGGTGGTGGTGGGAGCCTCTCCCGCCTCCTCACCAGCACTAAGGATGTCCAACTGCAGCTTAGGCCTGCTCCCCGCTGGCAAGTGGACATTGCCCCGAGGGCTACCGGTCTGCCAGAGGGATGTCTGACTGCCAGCTTGGGCCCAATCCCCAAGGGAGCGGGCCTAAGCCAGCAGGTGGAAATCCTCCGAGGGGTCCCAGACTGCAAGAGGGCATAGGCCGGGCTGAGAGACCCCACCAAGTGCACACATTTTTGTGCACCGGTCCTCTAGTCTATAATAATAAAAGCATAATATGCTAATTAGACCAGATGTCCTGACAAAGCCGGCGCTGCCAGGGAAGCCCAGATCCCTGGTGCCGGCCGGCGGCCGGGGGGAAGCCCAGGTCCTGGGTTCTAGAGGGAAGACGGAGCCGGCAGCCAGGGGAAGGAAAGCCTGCTGTTACACAAATTTTCATGCATTGGGCCTCTAGTATACATTATATACCTATATTTTATATATATATATAACAAATTTTCATGCATTGGGCCTCTAGTATACATTATATACCTATATTTTATATATATATATATATATATATATACATATATATTTTTTTTATTGATTTCAGAGGAGGGAGAGAGAGAAAGAAACATCAATGATGAGAATCATCGATTGTCTACCTCCTACATGCCCCCATCCCCCACTGGGGATACAACCTGCCACCTGGCCATGTGCCCTGACCAAAAATCAAACTGACCTTCTGGTTCATAGGTTGATGCTCAGCCATTGAACCATGCTGGCCGGGCATATATCTCCCACTTAAAGAAAGGGCCTGCCCTGCCCTGCCCTGCCCTGCCCTGCCCTGCTCATCGTGGCCCAAGTCCCCTCCCCGCCAACCCACTCTGGTGCCCTACCCACTCACGGTTCCTGCAAGACCCTCCCTGGATCAGGAGGGTGGGGCTCCCTTTCCTGGCCCATCCCTGCTGGATTGTGAGGACAAGCTCTTGTCATCAATCAGGGGTCACTGCCAATTCTGGGTTCCAATTCCTTCACACCTGGGTGGTGACAGCTCTAGTCCTCCTAGCCCAGCAGGTACTATACACCCTCCCACATTTTGTAGATAAATCCTCAGGTCGTCATCACCAAATAACAGGCTTTGTGAGAAAGGCAAGGAGAGGGTGGGAGGCCACGGGATCTGCTTTGTGTCTGAAGCACCTGACTCTGCCTCTCAAACCCATGCTGACCGCCCTGTGCTGCTTAGCTGTCCCTGCCTGGACAGCTGGAGAATTAGGGCCTGTGACTCTCAAGGGCGGGGTGGGTCCGTTTGTCACTGTCTTCTTGGTGCTGGGGAAATAGATGGCACTGACCAGTGACTTGAGTGCTTAGTAAAAGGGGTGGGGTGGTCAGCACTCCAGGGGAACATGGAGGGAAGGGGCGCCATTACCAGCTTAGCCTGAAAGGCTCACTGGTAGGCCAAGTACCAGGACCCAAAAAGCATCCTGTAGAAGAGAGGTCGCTGCCAGGAGACCCCGAGGTGGTCCCTGCAGCAAGTGCTGGAGAACGAATGGCGAGGGCGAACCCACAGGTCAGCACCCAGAGCCCAGGGTGGGTAGAGGAGAGGCTGGGCAGATGGAAGAGTGCAAGCCCAGCATTTGTTCCCCAAATCCTCTGCCAAAGGGGTCCCCCAGACTGGCTCTGGTTGACTGTCTTGTGCTATGTTTTTAGGGAGGTGAAATTCACAGGAAGGAAGTACACCTGAGTCACTTCAATTGCACGGCCCAGGGCATTTGTACCTCCCAGTCTTGTGTAACTGTCTCCCCTTTCCTGTCACGGATGCCTCATCACCCTGGGCACAACCCACACCGTTAAGCAATCACCCATTACTAACCAGGCGGTGCAGGGCATGGCTGTCAGCTCTGCTTAGCACCCTCAAGGCTGTCTCCCCAGCCGGTCCCTGAAAGTCCCCAGGTGGGAACTGTGTTCCATCTTCTGTTCAGTGAAGAGGTGCTTGACTCTAAGAGGGTGTTATGAACGTTTTATTCTTCCAGTTCATGGAGGGACGGGGACACACACAGCTCACTGTGCAGAGATTTCTCACTGCTGCTCTCCAGGCTCCTCATGCTCACCGCCCGGCCCTTCCACGCTTCTCATGACCTCAGGACACAGACAAAATGCCACACGCCCCAGGGGAGCCGAGTGGGGTTCAGGAATGTCAGACTGACATTAACCCTCAGGAACACATATTCTACCTTGACCCTGAGCCACACAGATAGAAATTTCAACAAGTAGTCATTACTCCTATGATGTCAGGGGCCCTCTTTTTAATCTGTTTCACACAAACACGGGGCAAACCAACCAGGCACTGACCTCACTGACGGGCAGGACCCTGTTGAAACGCACTTCCAGAGGCTCAGGCTTTGAGCAGGTGCCCGCAGCCCAGGGATGAGCAGCACGGCCTCCCAGGCTGCCGGTTCTGAGCAGCTGTGCAGCAGGTTTGCGCAACACTTTAGTCCCTGCCGTGTCATTGCTGCTACAGAAACAGTGTGACTGAGCACACCTAGAACTCAGGGTCTAGAACGGGATTTACTCGCATCCTTTTACTTACGGGGACAACCAAGGCCTGGAGACAGGACGCAGAGTCCAGAGCTGTAGTTGGAAGAGACTCCTGGGGCCCCGGGTCGACCACCCACTGGCTGGGACCTGGGGCAACCCCGCTGGGCTCTCCTCCTCAGGGGGAGGGTCTCAGGCCCGGCGTGTGGCCGCGAAAGACCTTTGTAAACACGTCTATTGGTGGTTATGGTTTCAGATGAAGGAAAAACACCCACAGCAAAGGAGGAAATTTGCAAAAACTTAAAAATGTTTTTATTTGGGGATCATCTAAGCCCTCTTGGAAAGCAATTTAGGTAAGATCATTGGTTGGGAGGAAAATCACGCTGTTAAAGTCGGAAGCAGAGACACCAGATTGGTGCAGAGTAGCCCCTCCAGCGAATGTGGCACAGCATAGAGATGGCGTTCATTACCCCGCCTCGCAAGCATGTGACAGAGAACCACGTGGCGAAGGTTCAGTTCAAAATCCAGAACTAGAAAAAGGCCAGCTTGTCCTGCTTGGTCTTGTTGGTCTGATAATTGCTCAAGGCCAAGGCCTTGTTTTCATGAGGGAGACTTTCAAACACTCGAAGGTGCACAAAGTCATCATCTGCAACTTGAACCTGCAAAGAGAGTCGAGTGAGGGGGGCAGGTGCTGCCTCTGACCCCACATCCTTGTGCCTGGCGGACTGTGTGAAAAGGCCCTGAGAGCCTGGAGGCCGAGTCCCTTCAGGGCAGCAGTTCTCAACTTGTGGGTCGCAACCCCTTTGGTTGTCAAACGACCCTTTCACAGGGGTCGCCTAAGACCATCCTGCATATCGGATATTTACATTACGCTTCATAACAGTAGCAACATTACAGTTATGAAGTAGCAACGAAAATAATTTTATGTTTGGGCCTCAACATGAGGAACTGTATTTAAAGGGCCAGAACGTTGAGAACCACTGCTTCAGGGCATCAGCCACTAGGGTGGTGAATTCCCATCTTCCTCTTTTGGGCCTAGCAGATGCCCATCACCCCAGCCAGCACCCCTGGCACACTACATGCACTCCTCAGAGCCCTTAGTTGCCCAAAAGGCTCAGTCCTCTCCTTCATGGAGGCCTGCAGGAGTGCATGCACACTCATTTTATTTTATTATTTTAAAAATATTTTTATTGATGTTTTAGAGCGAAAGAGAGAGCGAGAGATGCTTCAACTGATTGCCTCCTGCATGGGCCCCAACTGAGGCCAAGGATCCAACCTGCAACCCAGGTACCCGCCCTTGACCAGGAATCAAACCCGAGGCCCTTTGGTGTGCAGGCTGACACTCTGTCTGTTGAGCCACACCAGCCAAGGCTACAGGAACCCCCTTAAGGACCCCTGTCTTGGCTCCTATAAGTTCTCCCTCCACCCACATCTGCATGAGCACCCCTGTAGCAGACACTCCACCTTGTGAAGTAGTTAATCCCTTCGACCACCTGTCTCTTGTACTCCGTGGCCTTGAAAGTGGGGTACTTCTTGTTTTCCTTCTCCTCCAGCTGGGACTTCACCTAGGGGGCAGGAGAGAGGGGAACTCAGTGTCTTCCTTCCTGCAAGAGTGACTGACACAGGAGCTGCGGCCTCATGTCAAATGTTACAAACTGACCTCTAAGGTCCACCCTTTACAGATTATTCCTCGCAATGCAGGACCAAGCCTGTCAAACTTGTGGCCGGCATGAGGCATGAGGCCTGCCTGCACCTTCAGGGCGGGGCCCTAAACAGGGATAAGAATGGAGGGAGAATGGAGTCAGCAGCTAAGGACAGGAAGGAGGGTCAGGAAGGGAGAAGGCAGGCCCCTCCTGCCGCTTCTCTGCCCTCTCCATGCGGCCGGCAGGGTTCTCACTGCAGGCCTACCTGTGTCTCAGTGCTTACCTGTAGTGTGCAAGGTGCCATGTTTGGTCCACAGGGATCTGACCCTGCAGACGGTGGACAAGCCTACAGGGATGAGTGACACACACAAACGCACACGGGAGTCTGGGAAGGAATGGCCTCCCTCTTGGCCTGTTTCAGGAGTGGAGGCCGGAAAGCAGGAATGGTGAGAAGACCCAAATGCAGGCAATGGGACTGGGCATGTGGCAGCCTCCAGGCACTGCCCGTGGTGACAGGTCACTGATAGTACTGTGGACCGGGAGAAAGACGGGCTGAACTAGAGCCAAGGGGAGCAGGAAAGGCCTGGGGATGGTGAGGAAGTTGCCAGAACCAGCCCTCACGGGGCCAGGAGACTGCAGAGGGCCAGGGAAGGCCAAGGTCGGGACTGGTGGGCACTACTTGAGGAGGCTGAGCCAGAATTTCGGACTTTCACATCCTTCTGACCAGGGCTCCCTCTCTGACCTCTGTTCTCCGCACCTGCAGCCCAGAGAGCTTGGGGAGGAGTCAATACCTGAGGCAGCAAGAGGGTGTCCCTGCCCTGTTCTCTAGGAGCCACAGGCAAAGCCCCGCCCCCAAGAACTGCCTCCCAGCGGCCATGGTGACCGCCCTCTTACTTGTCACTTTCAAGTGACCAGCACCACATCAGGGAGCCCTGAGACAGCAACTCCTCTCTCCTGAGCTGATGCGCATTCACAGTTCATGCAGCAAGTGAGGAATTTCTTAGGCCTGGGACCCGGGAACCTCAGGAGAGGCTGGGCTCCGGAGCCGTGTGGGAGAGGAACCTCGCCCAACTGGCTCACCACACAGTCCCTACACATTCCTCATTTTCAAAGTCTCATGGGACTGACTCACCATACTTTACTGTGGTCAGATGGTCTAAAGTTTAGACTCTAAACCACCTGAGCAAAGGGGGTGAAGTCGGGGTGTGGGGGGTTCTATCGGGTTAGGGCAGTGGTCCCAAACTCATTAGTCAACGGAGCCAAATATCAACAGTACAAAGATTGAAATTTCTTTTGAGAGCCAAGCTTTTTAACCTTAAACTATGTAGGTAGGTACATTGTTATTAACTTAACTAGGGTACTTCTAAGGCTTAGTAAGAGCCACACTCAAGGGGCTAAAGAGCCGAATGTGGCTTTTGAGCCGCAGATTGCCGAACATGGCATTAGGGAAGCAGCAGGTTTGTTTGACTTTGTGTCTTCTCAGAATCTGAGCCTTCCTGTGGCCCCACCTTCCCCAGAACCTTTGGTGAAGGCACCCCAGTGATGCCCACTTTACAGATGAGGAAACTGAGGCACAGGAGTCAAGCGCTGCCCAGGGTCTGAACCAGGCTCGGCCTCTGCATCCCAGCCTGGTGTCTGTTTTTGTTTTACTTGCACAAGGAGCACTGGAATAAGGCAGGGCAGAAGTTAGGACCCCTGCAGACCCTTCCCCAGCTTCACTGACTGGAACCGCCCCAGGACAAGCACACCAGGCCCTTCCCTCTAGAAGCCGAGGCCCAGGGTCCCTGTCCCAGCGTCCATACCCTCCGCGTCCCGGCGGGCGCTGCCCCTCTGCGGACAGTGCGAGACCTGACCCGGGCGCGGGAGGACCCGGCCGCCTACCTTGTAAGCGATGGCCTGGATCTCGGCCTTGGCGGGCGGGTTTCAGAGGGCGCACCAATCAGCCTAGCGCTCATGGCGGAGCAGCGGGCAGGAAGCAATGGCCACGGCAGGGAAGAGCTGGGGGCACAGAGCAATGGCCTGCGAGTGAGATTAGCAGCGAAGGCAGAGCGAGGCGTTTTAACTGTGAGCATGCCCTCACTCTGTCTTAAGTCCTGGGCTCAGGTGACCCGGGGCGGAACCACGCCTGGGCGGGGAGGAGGGCCATCCGCTTTGAGGAGCCGGGCGCCAATATTGGTTCGGGGTGGGGTGGGTGGGGTAAGGAGTGAGGTAGGGCGCAGGGAGCTGGGTGAGGGACTGGCGTCTTGCACAACCTGGTCCCCGGGGAGGGCGCCTCCTGGGGTCCACTGGCGTGCGCTGCAGTGCGTGTGCCCTGTTTGGTGTTGGTCTTATTGGCTGCGGAGACACGCGGGGGAGGTGTGCGGCTCTGCGCGCCTCCAAAATGTGCCACTTTCGCTTGTTATGTTGAGCAGAGGGCGATCAAGACCCAGCCATGGGGTGGGGAGGACTTCCACCTCTCCCCTCATGGCATTCAGGGAAGGCCCTGGCCGGGGTGGTCAGTCCTTTGCAGCTTTCTCCTGTGCACCAAAGGGTCGTGGGTTCAACTGCGGGTTCCATATCCCCCTGGGGCCCTAAACTGCAGACAACTGATCAATGTTTCTCTCTCACGTTGATGTTTCTCTCTTGCTCTCCCTCTCCCCTCCTCTCTCTAAAATAAAGGGGGGAACAAAAAATGAAATGATTATATTAAATCATCTGGGTAGTGAGCCTGGTCCAGAAAGAGAGCAAAGATCAGAGAGAACTTTTTTAAATCTGAGACTCAGCTGCATGGCAGGGCAGACAGCTGGTTACCAAACATCTGCTCTTCCCTCTTCCTGTGATTTGTCCTCCTCCCTGTGAAGCTGCAAACCCACATACTGGGCCTGAGCTCTGGAAGCTATGACCTCCGCTGCCACACCCCCTGCAGGGCAGGTTCCAGGTGGGAGAGACCCAGAGGTGAGTGGGAGCTGGGCCTGAGAGTCCCCAAGAGCAGTAGGGAGAGATGTCTGTGCCCACTGGGCTCCAGAAGTAGCTGGGGACAGAGACTGCCAGGGCATCTTGAGGTCCAGGACCAGGCCTGCCTGGCTTCACTCCCCAGTGCATTGGACGGCTTTGCACTTCTCATCTGCAAGACCTGGTCCAGCACCCACCTTGCACCAGCGCGTGACCCAGGGACATTGAGAAGGGCTGACGTGTGTGAGCAGAGGAGGCACAAAGGAGTCCAGTGATGAGATGCCTCCCAGGGCCTCAGGTTGGGGTGGGAGTGGCATTCCAGCTGCACCCCTCCCCCACTCCAGGGCTACACCTCAGGGGATGCTGGGCCTCTCCCACCACTGGGTGCTGACTGCAGGAACAGGCCCAGCCTTGCCTTCTGTAGGGCTCCGTGCCAAACCCCAATGGGAGCGGCCCATGAACAGGTAAGTGGGAGAGGCCAGCTTTTCCAGTACCTGCCAGGGAAGAGCCTGGTTTGTAATTCAAGGAAGGGTGGGAGGCCAGGTGTGGAAGGTAAGGAGAGACCCCTACAATTCAGTCATAATTGAATGACTGAATGAATGAAAAAGGGGCTACATAGCAGACCTGACAAGCTCTGGGCGCTGCTTGGTGATCCTGAAAGTAAACCAAAAAAGGTGATTCCTTCATAAATACCTAGCTGGGCAGGTCATGCAGGTAATCACATCCTAGGCCTATAGCAGGGGTGGGCAACCCCAGGCACGTGTGCCAAAGATGGCACGCCAGTACCTTTTGCTGGCATTCGAAACCCTCTCTTATAATCTTCCACTAACAATTTTTTTCTTAATATGGACTTTTTTATTTTTCAGATAAATTCAGTGTAGGTGCATCTTAGATAAATAAGTAATTTTACATAACAAGTTATCATAAAGACCATAGACATGGATTGACGAGAGAGGGGAAGAGTAATTTATATGCCTCTGCCTTAACTCTCCCTGCCTTCCTAGATTCGACCAGTGTTTTTGCTTCATCCATATACGCTTGTGAATCTTTGTTCTCAGTGATGAATTTTGTTAAGTCTCATAATAGGAGTAGCCTGATGGATGAAAGTAGTAGCTCGTGCATTCCTCTGAATGTCATGAAATATAAACCTGATGTAAAATCTCTGTCAGCAGTGATGCAGCAGCAAAAGTCCCACTGATAATATCAAATGGAGTCATAAAGTCTTCTGTCGGACTATCAGTGTACATGTATACATTAAAAAATAAATATATTTTTCATCATCATATACTGTGTGTCGCTCGAATGAATTTTATTATTTCTTCAAGGTTCTGCACATACATACACCTTAAGAGATACCAAGGAGGTGTAGCATGTTCTCAAAAAATTAGGGTTGGCACGCAGGAGAATTTTGAGTCAGAGATTTTGCCAGTTTTGGCACGCACTCACAAAAAGTTTGCCCACCCCTGGCCTATAGCTTCCTTAGTAAAACGGCAATCTTTACCGTATACAGCCCTGCCCATTGTTCTTATGCATCTAGGATCAGATACCTTTGACAAGTCAGGGTGAATTTCTTTTCCAAACCCCTTGGAGGCATAACCACATTGGCACCAGTTATGCTGATGCCCACATACCATCTCTACTTACTGTAAATGTTAACTATCCTGTAGTCACTAATGTGAAGGAAGTGGGTGTTTCTCCATTTTGCTTCCTGGTAGTCGACATCTCACACGTGTTGTCGCAGCTCCTTGCTAGGGAGGTAAGTGTGGCCTGGAAGCCTCCTCCCCGTGTCTCCTGGACTCCCTCTGTATGACCTTTTCCTGTGCTGATTTGCTTTGTGTCCCTTTTCCATAATAGATCATAGCCCTCCATCTTCGTAGCCCAGTAAAAAAACAGGCCTGGGGTCCCTGACATGTGGCCCTTCACAGAAAAAATCTGCTGAGTCCATTCTGCATGAACATAAACACTACATTGTCACACCTAAGAAAATAAACAATTATTCTGCACTATAATCCAACATCCAGTCAATATGCAAGCTTTCCCAATTGACCCCCAAATGACATAGAGCTTTTTCTTTGAACCGGGATCCAATCAAGATTTGTATATGCAAATATGTAAAGGAGTATATCCCCTCCTTTATATAGCCGTTCATTCCTTCCTTCATCCATGACTTTAAGTCTGTGAAGATATCAGGACTATTGTCTTGCGAACTGTCCCAGACAAGGGTCATGAATATTTCTTGCCACTCCCTTCTGGCCTGCATAGTTTCTGTTGAGAAATCAGCTGACAGTCATATAGGTACTCCCTTTTAGGTAACTGACTGTTTTTCTCTTGCTGCTTTTAAGATTCTCTCTTTCTTTTGCTCTTGGCGTTTCAAGTATGATGTGTCTTGGTGTGGTCCTCTTTTGATTCCTTTTGTTTGGAGTTCTCTGCACTTCCTGGACTTGTAAGTCTATTTCTTTCACCAGGTAGGGGAAGTTTTCTGTCATTAATTCTTCAAATAGGTTTTCAATATCTTGCTCTCTCTCTCCTTCTGGCACCCCCATAATTCGGATGTGGGTACACTTGAAGTTGTCCCAGAGGCTCCTTACACTATCTTCATCTTTTTGGATTCTTTTTTCTTTTTGTTTTTCTGGTTGGGTGTTTTTTGCTTCTTCCTATTTCATATCTTTGACTTGATTCTTGCGATCCTCTAATCTGCTGTTGGAACTCTGTATAATATTCTTTATTTCAGTCAGTGTATGCTTAATTTCTAGTTGGTCCTTTTTCATAACCTCAAGGGTCTCACTAGATTTCTTGAGGGTCTCACTAAATTTATCGGCGGTTTCTAGAAAATCTTGAAAAACTTATAAGTGTGGTTTTGAACTCTATATCCAGTAGTTTGCTTTCCTCCATTTCTGTCATTTGTGGCTGTTTCTTTGGCTCCGCAGTTTTTATGCTTCCCTGTGTTGATAGAGTGGCTTTCTGTGCTAGGTGTCCTATAGGGCCCAGTTGCTCAGCTTCTCCAATTACCTGAGGTGGACACTCTTGGTGCACCCCTTTGTGGGCTTTGTGCTCAGTCTTGTTGTAGTTAAGCCTTGATTGTTGTAGGTATCACTGAGAGGAACTGACCTCCAGGCCACTTGTCTGTGAGAATCAGCTGTGTCTGCAGTGGGAGAACTTCTGTGCTGGAGACACCCTGCTGGGGCAAGACTTACTTCAGTGGGGCTTTGGTGCTCACTGAGTCTGCCCCCTGAGTGTGTCCCTTATGGATCTGAGGAGTTGTAATCTGGATGGTCCCACTCTGACCACTGGATACACTGGCTCTTGGATCTCTAAGGAGGTGCTAATTTAGCCTCTGCCCGAGGCTACGCAGCAGGAGCTACAGAGAGATCTGCAGATTCCTCTTCTTTTTGGGGGGTTTGGAGGTGCCCAGATGAGGCCCAGCTGTGAAGCAATGCAAGTTGCTGTGGGGCCTTGGGCCTTCTTTTGGAAGTTCTGGGTCTCTCTGACCCAGCTGCAGTTTGTTAGGTAATTTTCAGATTGCAAAGGGCCAGGCCTTTCATATGCAAAAGCCTCTGCGCACAGCTTGGGTTGGGCGGGGTCTCAGGGGATCAACAGGGCAGAGCCAACAACTATGGCTGCTCCTCAGTCCTACCCTAAGAGGCCCCACATCTCAGTGTCCTGGTAATCGCTGCAAGCACCTCTGAGAGAAAGCCGCCCTCGAGTTCTGACCAATGCCAGACAGTCCAGTTTCTCCCCTAGGAGTCTGGGTCCCCAGAGACTCACCCAGAACTGGAGTTCAGAGCAGTCGGGAGCTTCAGACTACCTCCCGATTGAAAAAGACAACCACGTCCTCTGTTGCCAGCCCTTTCCATGTTCTCCTCCGTACCTCTGCACTTTACTTCCGCAGCTCCTCTGAGTCTCAGTGTGCTTTTCTCTTCTCTTCTAGTTGTAGAATTTCCATTCAGCCAGCCTTACTGTGGTTCTGGATGATTTCCGTTTTGTCTTTTAGTTTTATTTTTGAGGTGGTGTGCAAGGCAGCAATTTCCAGTGTTTACCTATGCCGCCATCTTGGTTTAGTCTCTTTAGAGTCTTGATGTCCAGACCCTGCTGTCCTTAAGTGGAGCTCTGAGGGTGGGACCTAGGCACCAGCATTTGCCTCCCTCTGCTGCCCTAAGGGTGGCCAGGGCCAGGGAGCATCACTGGCATAGGTACTAGGACCATTGCTAGTGGTTTAGTTCAGACTTAAATAGGCAAAGGATCAAAATTTGTGGGTGGGGGGGGGGGGGGGCAAGCACTGAAATCGCAGAAACTACTTTCTCAACTTGGCAGAGTCTAACTGCATTGGAGTCATTAGTGGAGGAGAATATCTACCTTCGCTACTTTTTACCTTCTAAGGACCTGCAGAAGAGTGTGCTCTGCAAAAGGCAAAGTATAGAGTGTTCACCTAGTGACACTGGAATGAGTCAGTGAACGCAGGCCCTTCCAAAGCTGAACCATCTGCTCTGCTCTTTGCTGTTGGAGAAGACTGTAACGGGAGATAAGATATGCCCCTTTGTGTCCTGATGTCAGGGTGTGGGCAGGGCTGGATTCTCCTGAGGCCTCTTTCTTCAGCATAAAGATGCTGTCTTCTCCCTGTGTCCTCACATGATTGCTCCTCTGTGTCTGTGTCCTGATCCCATCTTATAAGGACAGCAGTCTGATTGGATGAAGTCCCACACAGTGACCTTGTTGTATCTTAACTACCTCTTTAAAGACCATATCTATAATAATAATTCACACTAATAAAAGACAAATATGCTAATTGATCGTACCTTTGCTACACCTTAAGCCACGCCCACCATCCAATCAGAGTGACTATATGCAAATTAACCCAATCAAGATGGCGGCCGGCATCCATGGAGCTGGAGTGAGCAGGAGGCTTGGTTGCCACAATGATGGAGGAAGCCAAGCTTCCCCTCTGCAGTGGCCAGCTCTGAGCTCCACTCAAAGCAACAAAGTTTCAATTATAGAAGGTCAATAAACCCCAGATACCTGCTTTCAGCTGGCCGTGGCCATGGAGCTGGCGTGGGTTTGAGGCAGACTCAGGTGCTTCAGACATGTGGCAGACGCAGGTCCTGCAAGCAGGAGTCTTCCCTCCCGGCCGCCCTGGCCAGCTCTGAGGTCCTCTCAAAGCTACAAAGTTTCAATTATAGAAGGTAAATAAATCCCAGAGTAAAAAAAAAGAAAAAAGAAAAAAAGGAGAGGCTGGGAGCTTCGGTTGCGGCGCGTGGCCTGCCTAAAAATGGCCCTCAGCCCCTCTCCCAGACCTGCCAGGCACCTCAGTGGGGCCCCCAACCCTAAAGGGGGTGTGGCCAGCGTGAAAACAGCCATCAGCCCCTCACCCAGGCTAGCCAAACCTCCATAGGGTGATGGTCCCCACTGGGGTGGGGGGGCTTGATCAGCCTGCAAACAGCCATCAGCCCCTCACCCAGGCTGGCCAGGCACCCCAGTTGGGACCTCCACCATGAAGGGGGTGTGACCAGCCTGCAAACAGCCATCAGCCCCTCACCCAGGCTGGCCAGGCACCCCAGTAGGGACCCCCACCCTGAAGGGGGTGTGACCAGCTGCAAACAGCCATCAGCCCCTCATTCAGGCTGGCTGGCACCCCAGTGGGGACCCCACCCTGATCCGGGACACCCTTCAGGTCAAACCCCCGGCCCCACCATACACCAGGCCTCTACCCTATATAATGAAAGGGTAATATGAAAACTGACCCTAACAGCAGAATGACTGTGAATGACTGGTCACTATGACACACAATGACCACCAGGGGGCAGACGCTCAGTGCAGGAGCTGCCCCCTGGTGGTCTGTATGCTCCCACAGGGTGAACTCTGCTCAGCCACAAGCCAGGCTGATGGCTGCCAGTACAGTGGTGGTGGGAACCTCTCCCGCCTTCTCAGCAGCACTAAGGATGTCCAACTGCAGCTTAGGCCATCGCCCTGCTGGCAAGAGGACATCCCATGAGGGCTGCCGGTCTGCCAGAGGGATGTCTGACTGCCAGCTTGGGCCAGATCCCCCAGGGAGTGGGCCTAAGCCAGTAGGTGGATATCCTCTGAGGGGTCCCAGACTGCAAGAGGGCATAGGCTGGGCTGAGGGACACCACCAAGTGCACAAATTTTTGTGCGACGGTCCTCTAGTCTATAATAATAAAAACGTAATATGCTAAGTAGACCAGAGGTCTGGACGAAGCTGGGGCTGCCAGGGAAGCCCAGGTCCCAGGTGCCTGCCGGAGCCGGAGGGAAGCCCAGGTCCTGGGTGCCAGAGGGAAGCTGGTGCCGGCAGCCAGGGGAAGAAAGGCCTACTCTTACATGAATTTTCATGCATTGGGTCTCAAGTATACATTATATACATATATATATATATATATATATATATATATATATATATATATAGTCTTTTTGTGACCCCTGATAAAGAGCCCGATATGAATGCAAAAGAGGTAACCACCCCTGAGGTTGAGAACCGGTGCCCTGG